>NC_087062.1:42433171-42624112 GCF_963678635.1 Symsagittifera roscoffensis
TAAGCAAATGAAAACTATTTCCGTATCCCAGATCCACAACTTCATCAAAATATTTTTCATTTGAATCTTATGAAAACCCGTACTTTTTTCTTCAAGGTGACTTAGACATAGCCAATTCTTTTCTAAAATCTCTAACTCTTCTACTCTCGAGTTCTCTCCATTCCGAAAAATTTATGATAATTTGCTCACTAGCTTGGGAGATTTTATTAAATTTGAGAATCTTGACAGTTTCGATGCCAATTTCAAACTGGATGCAGTAACTCGCCCGTTCTATTATGATTGGTTTCAAAGTTTGAGATAGATTTCCGTTTCTTCTAAAAATTCTTCTCAAAAATGAACTGAACGTAGAAGATGAACTGAATTGTAGAAGATTTTCAAATGAAATGAAATATATATTTTTTCAGCTGTAGATTTTGCTGAATTTCTCATAGAAAATTGAACTCCAAAAATTTGCAACACTTGATTGACTTTAATTGTTTATGAAGTATTTTGTAAAATAAGAATTCTTTATTGACTAAAGTTTTTCAAAAGGGAAGAACTTCCTTGAAAAATTTTCCTATTTACAACCTTGGTTGCGTATCTTTATTTAAAATTAAAAAACTAGCCAATTAACTAAAATCCACAAATTGTTTTCATCAACTTCATCACCTTAGAATTAGTTCTGGAATTCTGATTAATTAAATTTTAGTGATTATTTCTAGAAATTAGAAGATTGAGAAAAATCTAGATGTTAATGTGTAATGAATTCTTATAAAACTCAAGGATTTAAACTGTAGATTTTAAAAATTAGAAAATTCTAGAATTTAATGAATAATGACGTCAGTTTCTCTGGTGGAAATATTCCACAACTTTTACTGTTCTATAAAAGTTAAAGTGTAATGACGTCGTTTTCTCAGGTGAAATTACTTTTTTATTAACTCACTAATTCAGAAGACACGTTCTTAGCCCTTAAGACGAATCATGTCAGACCCTCTGAATGGCTTTTTCAAATAATTTTTCTTATGATATTTCATTATTTGTTACAAGAATTTTGACAAAATTATTTTTTTCCAGCCTGAACAGTTTTTAACATATAAATGTAAACATTTTTTTACGTGTACCAAAAACTCTCTCAAGAGTTTTTGCAAAATGCAAAAAAATCTAAAAATTTCTTTGGTAAAATGCACGTTTTTTCTTGGTTTTTTCAAAAATTATGTAAAATTTTAACTTTATTTCTTAAATGATAAAGCAAAAAATGCAAAACTTTAATGTAAAAAGCATGTTGACTTATTGCTTAGAAAACTTCCGTATTGATGACTTTAATCGCTATTCCCAATGTTAATACCTTGGTTTTCAATTGTTTCTGATCAACAGACATGCAAAAATTAGTTTTCCGAACGATTAAATTTTTAATAAAAATTTGATAAAGGTTAGTAATTAACTGTGCAAGAAAAATTGTAATGATTTATTTCAGCAAGATGGGAAAAGTGTTTCAATTTTTTGAAGCGTATGCGAAAAGTGTTTCACTTTTTTCGCACAAATGCGAAAATTGTTTCAATTTTTTTGACAAAATGCGAAAAGTGTTTTAATTTTATTTTGACAAAATGCAAAAAGTGTTTTTTTGACAAGACACGAAAATTATTTCAATTTTTTTGGACAAGATGCGAAAAATGTTTCCCTTTTTTCCTACAAATTCAAAAAGTGTTTCAATTTTTTTGACAAAATGCGAAAAGTGTTCCAATATTTTTGACAATATGCGAAAATTGTTTCACTTTTTTTGACGAAATGCAAAAAGTTTTTCAATTTTTCCACAAAGTGCGAAAAGTATTTCATTTTTTTTGACAAAATGCGAAGAGTGGTTCAATTTTTTTGACAAAATGCGAAAAGTGTTCCAATATTTTGACAATATGCGAAAGGTGTTTCACTTTTTTTTGACAAAATGCGAAAAGTGTTTCATTTTTTCTACAACTTGCGAAAAGTGTGTACAAGATGCAAAAACCATTAGGTAACTTTTAACTTGTGTACAATTTTTCTAGTGTTTTTCCGAATTTTTGTGCAAAAATTATTCGAGTTTTTTAACATATGTGCGAGTTCGGAGCACTAAATTAGGTTCTAATTGTTTTTCAATGTTTTACCCTGAACCTCTCATCTATTCTCATAATTAAAATGAAATTGAAGAAATTAATTAATTACAAAGAACAAAAATAAAACCAAACAACAATTATTTACAAAAACATTTAATCAAAGAGCCCGTCAAGTAGCAGAAGAGTTCTGGAGGTTCTCTATAGAACGCAGAGCTGAACGAGGTTCCATTGCTG
This sequence comes from Symsagittifera roscoffensis, assembly GCF_963678635.1. Taxonomy (NCBI): domain Eukaryota; kingdom Metazoa; phylum Xenacoelomorpha; order Acoela; family Convolutidae; genus Symsagittifera; species Symsagittifera roscoffensis. The sequence goes on from NC_087062.1 coordinate 42,435,469, forward strand.
GTGGTTGTTGTGGAGAAGTGTTTTGAGGTGTCATTGTTTCTGAGAAACCCTCATCTCCATCTATTGTGATGGGGTTTTCGGCTGATCCTGCCTCCTCCCAAGGAAAGAGGAAAACGTCGACTGGTTAAGCTACAAATCTTGAGTCAGGAATCTCGGGGTAAGTTTCTCATCAGGATTCCCACATGATGAGAAACTTCCTCCATCATTGGCATTTCTTCAAGTTGGTTCTCTGCCATGGGTGCTTGTGTCATATGATGTTTGTTGAAGTCCCTTCGCATCACTTCCACCATGTGCCAGACTTGGATTGGGATGTCCATTCGTGTCAGAAAAACTCCAGAGACTGTTTCTCGCACTTGAATTTGTACTAGATCAGGCGAAAATTTTACAGAGTACATGAGGTTGCTGTTTTGCACTGAGAAGATCAATTTGAGCAATAAATTGAGTAAAAGAGTAAAAACAAGAAAGAGCTGAGAGAGGGGGTAGCTGACGGAAGATAAGTTGAAATTAGGGTATTTAGAGCTGAGAGAGGAGGTAGTTGACGGTAGTTAAGTTGAAAAAAAAATGATTTTTAGTTAGGAGTTAGGGATACGTTCAACTCGAATGTGTGGGTTTGGCCAATCAGAATTGATTTTCCTTATTTGGGTTGTAGTCGTATCCAATCAGATTTCAGCTTCCTTTTATGGCATTCTAGGATAAAAGTCGTGTCCAATCGGAAACAAAGCTCCACTTTGGGTATTGTCGTTTCCAATCACAAAAATGTTCATTTTTTTCTAGTTGTTGTATCCAATCAGAGAAACTTTTAAGGACTTAAATCTTCCAAATAAGTAAAAATATACACAAAAGCAATTGCAAAAACAAATGACAGAAAGTTGTTTGCCATGAAAATAAGAAATATTGCTGATATAAATAACAAAAGAATAGCGAACAAGTAGCATCTCTACAAATTTTTTCATCAAGATAATTGAGTTTTTTGTATGTAATCAATGAGAAATTGTTGATTATTGAGTAGATATTCAAAATTTTTGATTTGGATGTAAATTTGGGAGGATAACTCAAACTTGATGAGTTTTTCAAAGCAAATCTCTGGAAATCTGATTCCAAACCGAATCAAGCAGGATTTTGAACTTTGAAAATTCTTAAAAAAATGAAGGAATAAAGAACTTTGCTGGGGAGTTTTTACAAATTTGGGTTTGGGAAGGGGATAAAAAGACTTTTTGATATATTATCGTACGACATTTTGATTAATTTCAAGTTCTCGAGAATAAACAAAACTTGCTTCCTTGTGAGGTGTAACTCAGCCGTAAGTTTGAAGCTTTGACAAGCAATATGTGGATCACAAGTGATCTCTTTGATTGAGTAAGTTTCTCTGAAGAGACTTTTACTTAGTCGGAGAACTCTATTTTTGACAACATAAAGGCCCAAAAAATTGTGAAAAAAGTAAGATTCAACATCTATTTCGTCAATAAGAAAATCAATTGGAAATTTTTCTTTTCTCTTGTAAAGTAACTCGAGGAAGCTCAAATGTTTTTTGATAGACTTTTTTCAAATAATGATTAATTTTTTTTTAAATAATAAACAGTTCACTTTTAGAAAATGCTGGATTCTGATTGGTTGATTTCCAACAAACAGTGTTATTAAAAGAATACTCATTTCTGATTGGTTGATTTTCCTCAAAGAACAGTAAATAAAACTTATTTCATTCTGATTTTCTTTACGTTAAAAGCAATCGCTCTATACTTTGTATAACTACTTGAAATTATTTTCAAATACTTTTAACAATTCAAAGTAAGTATAAATTATTTATTAAATTTTTTGGGACATTTTAAATCTACCAATTTTGTAGGTACCATGTACTTTTGTTTAATTTTGCTACAAGCTAAATCTCCCACTTTTTTCAGATGCCTTCACTCAACAGGAATGAGAAAGTGAAATGTGAGGACTGTGACAAAGAGTACAGGAGGTCCGATGCGGCTCGACATAGGAAAGATTGCGTGCGAGGAGTTATTTCTGGTTCCGAATGCAGGTATTTCACTTACAATCAACAAAAAATGAATTATCACGCAGTCAAAAAACACGATCCATCAACTTCCAAGCAATCAACGGTTTGCTCTTCTTGCGAAAAAGAATTTCCGATTTACTATTCGCTCCAACAACACCGGAGAAAAGATCATGGGGCGAAACAACGGAAGCCAAGTGATTCAGTGGCAGACTTGAACAAGATTGTGGAGGAGGAAGGGGATGATGGAGAGAAACTCAAAGAGGAGTTGAGTGCTTGTCAACACTTCCTGGTTGACACTGAGATGGAGAATCGGAGGCATAAGGTGTTTAACTTTCAAAGGTCAAAATTAGATACCAAAATTATCAACGAGAAGCTTGAAGAAGTCTTCAACAAGCTAGATTCCGCTGCAAAAACCAATATTGCTCTTGGAATTGTTCTCCATAATGTCAAAATGGGAGAATATTGGTATTATGATGCACACGAAAACAATACTTTGTTCGAAAAATCGCATTTACTGTGTACGAAAACGGATTTGATTTCATATCAGGTAAAAGTTGAAAAGTTTGATATCGTGGAGCAATGCACCCAAAAACGTCAGAACACAAAGTGGAGGTTCAAGTTGATCACAAATGTCACTATTTTTGGTGCACTACTGAAAAATATCCCAATGGGATGTCCAGACTCTGTTTTGCCTGAACCTTTACTGAAAAACCATTCAGTAAACTATCTTTTATCGGATAAAGATAAACAACCATACAAAGATCATCTCTGTCTTTTCCGTGCGTTAACAATGTATTTGCATGGTCATTGTAACGTTGATGATCATCTCAACTGCTTACAGAGTTTATATCAAAATCTGGACAAGATCCGAAGAACTTTCTCGGAGTTGCCAATGATGATTTACCTCTTGTAGAGGGAATAGTTGAACGTAACATATTCATTTACGATTTTGATATTCACGAAGGAGAATATGTTGGAGAATTAACCAGGCGAAGTATTGGAAAATTCAAAAAAACAGTGAAACTGCTAAGATTTAACAACCATATCATTCATACGAATGATAATGATTCTTTCTTCAAAGGTTTCCGATATCCTAGCTGTGACTGTTTCTTCAACAGATCAGACAACTTCAACAGACATCTTATGTCTTGTAAAGATAGAGTGCGACACATTTATCCAAAAAATGTATTTACACTTCGAGAAAAGCTATTTGAAAAGTTGGAAGGTTTCAATATCCCAGTTTCGAAAGGTAACACACTATTCAACAACCTAGCTGTTTTCGATTTTGAGTCGATATGTGTTCCATCAGATGAACCGAAAGCTACCCAAACAACAACTTGGATTGGAAAACACGTTCCAATTTCTGTTTCAATATCCTCGAACCTGATAGATGAACCAATTTTTCTTTATTACAAGGATCCGCAAAACCTTATTATCGATTTTGTAACCAAACTCGAAATTTTGGCTGAAAAAAGTAAGCTCGAAATGAGAATTAAATTTCAAAATGTTGAAAGAGTAGTGAATGAGCCGATGTCAAAATTTTTCCAAGAGTTGAATGAAAGATGTCGAAATCATCGAACTGAAAACTTTGAATACGAAGATGAATTTATAGAAGATACAGAGGAAACTGATAGATCAACTCAGTTTTTGAGCATGCAGAAAAATCAGCTGATTGATTTGAAGCAAAATCTGGAGAGGTATGCTAACACGTTACCTGTATTTGGGTTTAACAGTGGAAGATATGATCTGAACTTGATCAAGAGCTATCTGATTCCCTACTTAACCAATGATAAAGAAGCTGAACCTATGGTTATCAAAAAGGCTAACGATTTCATATCCTCCAAGTTTGGAGATATACAATTTCTCGATATCGTGAAATTTTTGGGTGGAGCAACATCTGTAGACTCCTTTCTTAAAGCTTACAAAGCCAGTGAGACAAAAGGGTTTTTCCCCTATGAGTGGTTTGACAGTCCAGACAAGCTCGAGAGTGAAAAATTACCTCCATACGAAGCCTTTTTCAGTAGACTGAGAAACAACAACCCTCTTGATAAAGACTTTAAGGATTACCAGAACCTGAAGTCAAGTGGACTTGATGAGCAGCAAGAACTAAAGAAACTTCAAATCAAGTCAGTACCTGCATCTGGATGGGATAATTACAAATATTTACAGGAGATTTGGCAGAAACATGGAATGACTACATTTGAAGATTTTTGCAGGGGTACAACAACAAAGATGATGTTCCAATCCTTGAAGCAATGCAAAAAACGGTTCAATTTTATCATCAGAAAAAAATTGATATGTTAAAACTTGGATTTACTCTTCCAAATCTGGAAAATATCTGTCTGCACAAATCAACCAATGAAAAATTCTACCCTTTTTGTGAAAGTGATAGAGATTTGTGCGAGAAAATTAGAGAGGATATGACGGGTCGACCAGCAATTGTGTTTACGCGAAAACTTGTTGTGGATGGAACCTCATCAGGGATTCATCAAAGTTCTGCAAATCAATTGTTGGAATTGATGCGAACCAGCTCTATCCCTATTAAATGTGTCAAGACATGCCAACAGGATTGTACACAAGATGGGAGTTTGATTGCGATATGCAAAATTCAAGGCTAGACATAACCGATCACGCAATTTTGAGAACATGGTCACCCAGAAACCAGACCAGAATGCAGAAATGAGAGCTTCCACACATCTGGAAACATAAAGAAAATTGACTGTTTCACTGTTGATGGATATTGCAAACACTGCAAAACAGTATTTGAAGCAATGGGATGCTATTACCATTTTGTCCTTGCCAGGAGACTCGTCCCTCACTTAGCGATGAAGATATTGAGGGAGGAAACAAAAGGAGAGAGATGGATGACTTGAGACGTGAGTATATTCGCGAAAAAGGATACAAAATCGAAGAGATGTGGGAATGTGAATAGGTGGCAAAACTTCAAAACGAACGAAAAAATAAAGTTGGAAGAAATGACATTGGGGAATATATGCAAAATTATGCCATTGAAAATGATCTTCTTAAGCATCCCCAGTGAATGCTAAAATCTAGTTTAAAACGAGAAAATGGTTCCATCATTACTCCTGTTTTCAATTTCTACATGGAACTTGGCTTACAGTGTACAAAAGCTTACCGCTTTGTACAGTATCTCTCTCAAAAATGCTTCAACAAGTTTGTTCAGTCAGTTGTTGATGCTAGAAGGGAAGGAGATGAGAACCCTTTATCCGGTGTTGATGCAGAGACTATGAAGCTTTTAGGTAATTCATCCTACGGTTACCAGATAATGGACAGATCGAGACCTACGATCACAAAGTATTTGAATGATGAGAAAACACACAAAGCATTTAATGAACCTCTCTTCAAACGATTGAACACTGTTCAGAAAAACTTGTACGAGATTGAATTACTAAAGTCAACAATTGAGCACGAAGAACCCCTAATAGTCGGATTTTTCATTCTGCAGCATGCAAAGCTGAGAATGTTTGAGCTTTACTACAGTTTTTTTTGACAATTTTTGTGATGTAAATAAGTTCGAGGAAATAGAAATGGAAACGGAATCGCTGTATTTAGCTCTTGCTGTGGAAAATTTGTATGATTGTATTCGTCCGGAGAAAAAAAGTGACTGGGAAAATGGAGAGAAAAAGATTGCAGAGATTCATTCATAGCAGATTCAAAAACAAATTTTTTTCCACGAACATGTTGTAGCGTTCACAAGAAGCACGATATACGAGAGCCTGGTCTGTTCAGAGAAAAATTTAGGTGTACGGAGATGCTATGTTTTTGCAGCAAGACTTATTGTTGCTATGACAACAAATCCGACAAGATGAAGTTAAGCAGCAAAGGATTGAATAAAAGAATTCTAGAGGAATCCGGTGATGGTCCTATGGAAAAATATAGGAAAGTACTTGACAAAGCAATCAACTTGACATCAACAAACAGAGGATTTAGAAACATTAATCATATGGTTGCTACATAAGAGCAAACAAAGAAGGGATTGAGCTACTTTTACCCAAAAACACAAGTTCAGAACGACGGAAACTACACAAAACCTTTGAACTTGTAAATAACTGATAGTGTAATAGCATTCAATTCAGTATTGATTAACTAACTGTAAACCTGATTTTTTTCTCGAAGTTTCGTTAGGTTTCAGTATAGCTTTAGATAATTTTTTCGTTGAATCAAACCTATAAAACAATAATCAAAACATCTAAACCGTAGAAGCTAGCTAATAAACGCAAGTATCGGCAAAATCAAACTCAAAAATTTCGGGAGCCAAAAAATTTTTCTGAAACTTACCATCTGAAACCTTACCATTTTAATTTCTTGTGAAACCTATTCCCTATCATAATACCTAGGGAAATCTATTCCCTATCTTAATACATAGGTTGCTGACCGGATACTCTAAAGCCTATGTTAATACATGGGGATCAGCAACCATCCCCCCTGATCGTCTCACCCTTCTACTACTGGTAACAATTTCGTTGACTCAATTTGAAATGGTCCGTAGATGACGAGGCAGAGCAAAAAGGTCAAAATTTTTGCATATAATTAAGTTTGCTGTAATCGACCGAATACCTTTCAACTGTAACAAGTTTGTTGACTTGATCTTACGAAAGATCACTTTGAAATGGGATTTATAGAGAAAACTATGACGCAAAAGATCACTTCGAAATGGGTCTGGTAGGATCACCTCAAAAATTTGACGCAACCCAACCATGTGCTCTGGGGATGTTGCGACACGCCACTGAGATCACTAACATAATATATAAGGAGTGAAGATGATTTTCATGAAAGATCACTTTGAAATGGTCTGGGGATGACACGACAAAGCCATGAGATCAATAAATATGCAAATAATTGCTTTTGCTGGGTTCGGCCGGAAGGCCTCTAAACGGTAACAATTTCGTTGACTCAATTTTAAATGGTCCGGGAAGGACGACGTAGAGCAATGAGATCAAAAATTCTGCATTTAATTAAGTTTACTTGGTTCGGCTGAAAGCCTTTAAAGGGGTAGCAGTTGCGTTGAATGATTTTGAAATGATACGTGGATAACCAGACAAAGCCATGAGATTAATGATTCTGCATATAATTAAGTTTTCTTGGTTTTGCTGAAAGCCTCTAGACGGTAACAGTTTCGTTGACTGATTTTGAAAGTGTCTGGGGTTGACGAAACAGAGTAATGAGATCAAAAATTCTGCAAATAATTAGGTTTACTTGGTTCGGCCGAAAGCTTTCAAACGGTAAAAGGTAACAGTTTTGTTTACTGATTTTGAAATTGTCTTGGGATGACGAGACATAGCAATGAGATCAAAAATTCTGCATATAATTAAATTTGCTGTGTTCAGCCGAAAGCCTTTCAACTGTAACAAGTTTGTTGACTCGATTTACGAAAGATCACTTTAAATTGGGTATTATAGAGAAAACTATGACGCAAAAGATCACTTCGAAATGGGTCTGGTAGGAGCACTTCAAAATTCAAACGCAACCCAACCATGTGCTCTGGGGATGTTGCGACACACCCCCCAAATCACTAACAAAATATATAAGGAGTGAAGATGATTTTCACAAAATATCACTTTTAAATGTTCTGGGGATGATGTGACCCCGCCATTAGATCACTAATTTGAAATTTAAGGAGTGAATATGAGTTTTACTAACGATCACTTTGAAACGGTCCGGAGATGACATGACAAAGCCACGAGATCAAAAAATATGCTTATAATTGCTTTTGCTGGGTTCGGTTGGAAGGCCTCTAAACGGTAACAGTTTCGTTGACTCAAACTGAAACGGTCCGTGAAGGACGAGGCAGAGCAATGAGGTCAAAAATTTTGCACATATTTAGGTTTGCTGTGTTCGGCCGAATACTTTTCAACTGTAACAAGTTTGCTGACTCGATCATACGAAAGATCACTTTGAAATGGGATTTATAGAGAAAACTATGACGCAAAAAAATCACTTCGAAATGGGTCTGCTAGGATCACCTCAAAATTTTGACGCAACACAACCATGTGCTCTGGGGATGTTGCGACACACCACTGAGATCACTAACAAAAAATATAAGAAGTGAGGCTGATTTTCATAAAAAGATCACTTTGAAACGGTCCGGGGATGACACGACAAAGCCATGAGATCAATAAATATGCATATAATTGCTTTTGCTGGGTTTGGCCGGAACGCCTCTAAACGGTAACAATTTCGTTGACTCAATTTTAAATGGTCGAGGAAGGTCGAGGCAGAGCAATGAGATCAAAAATTCTGCATATAATTGAGTTTACTTGGTTAGGCTGAAAGCCTTTAAATGGGTAACAGTTGCGTTGACTGATTTTGAAATGATCTGTGGATGACGAGACAAAGCCATGAGATCAAGGATTCTGCATATAATTAAGTTTTTTTTGGTTTTGCTGAAAGGCTCTAAACGGTAACAGTTTCGTTGACTGATTTTGAAAGTGTCTGGGGATGACAAAACAGAGCAATGAGATCAAAAATTCTGCAAATAATTAGGTTTACTTGGTTCGGCCGAAAGCCTTTAAACGGTAACAGTTTCGTTTACTGATTTTGAAATTGTCTTGGGACGACAAGACATAGCAATGAGATCAAAAATTCGGCATATAATTAAATTTGCTGTGTTCAGCCGAAAACCTTTCAACTGTAACAAGTTTGTTTACTCGATTTCACATAAGATAACTTTGAAATGGGTATAATAGAGAAAACTATGACGCAAAAGATCACTTCGAAATGGGTCTGGTAGGAGCACTTAAAATTCTAACGCAACCCAACCATGTGCTCTGGGGATGTTGCGACACACCCCCGAACTCACTAACAAAATATATAAGAAGTGAAGATGATTTTCACGAAATATCACTTTTAACTGGTCTGGGGATGATGTGATCCAGCCATTAGATCACTAATTTAAAAATTAGGGAGTGAATATGAGTTTTACTAACGATCACTTTGAAACGGTCCGGGGATGACACGACAAAGCCATGAGATCAAAAAATATGCGAATAATTGCTTTTGCTGGGTTCGGCTGGAAGGCTTCTAAATGGTAACAATTTCGTTGACTCAAATTGAAATGGTCCGGGAAGGACGAGGCAGAGCAATGAGGTCAAAATTTTTGCACATAATTAGGTTTTGCTGTGTTCGGCCGAATACTATTCAACTGTAACAAGTTTGTTGACTCGATCTTACAAAATATCACTTTGAAATGGGTTTTATAGAGAAAACTATGACGCAAAAAAATCACTTCGAAATGGGTCTGCTAGGATCACCTCAAAATTTTGACGCAACACAACCATGTGCTCTGGGGATGTTGCGACACACCACTGAGATCACTAACAAAAAATATAAGAAGTGAGGCTGATTTTCATAAAAAGATCACTTTGAAACGGTCCGGGGATGACACGACAAAGCCATGAGATCAATAAATATGCATATAATTGCTTTTGCTGGGTTTGGCCGGAACGCCTCTAAACGGTAACAATTTCGTTGACTCAATTTTAAATGGTCGAGGAAGGTCGAGGCAGAGCAATGAGATCAAAAATTCTGCATATAATTGAGTTTACTTGGTTAGGCTGAAAGCCTTTAAATGGGTAACAGTTGCGTTGACTGATTTTGAAATGATCTGTGGATGACGAGACAAAGCCATGAGATCAAGGATTCTGCATATAATTAAGTTTTTTTTGGTTTTGCTGAAAGGCTCTAAACGGTAACAGTTTCGTTGACTGATTTTGAAAGTGTCTGGGGATGACAAAACAGAGCAATGAGATCAAAAATTCTGCAAATAATTAGGTTTACTTGGTTCGGCCGAAAGCCTTTAAACGGTAACAGTTTCGTTTACTGATTTTGAAATTGTCTTGGGACGACAAGACATAGCAATGAGATCAAAAATTCGGCATATAATTAAATTTGCTGTGTTCAGCCGAAAACCTTTCAACTGTAACAAGTTTGTTTACTCGATTTCACATAAGATAACTTTGAAATGGGTATAATAGAGAAAACTATGACGCAAAAGATCACTTCGAAATGGGTCTGGTAGGAGCACTTAAAATTCTAACGCAACCCAACCATGTGCTCTGGGGATGTTGCGACACACCCCCGAACTCACTAACAAAATATATAAGAAGTGAAGATGATTTTCACGAAATATCACTTTTAACTGGTCTGGGGATGATGTGATCCAGCCATTAGATCACTAATTTAAAACTTAGGGAGTGAATATGAGTTTTACTAACGATCACTTTGAAACGGTCCGGGGATGACACGACAAAGCCATGAGATCAAAAAATATGCAAATAATTGCTTTTGCTGGGTTCGGCTGGAAGGCTTCTAAACGGTAACAATTTCGTTGACTCAAATTGAAATGGTCCGGGAAGGACGAGGCAGAGCAATGAGGTCAAAATTTTTGCACATAATTAGGTTTTGCTGTGTTCGGCCGAATACGTTTCAACTGTAACAAGTTTGTTGACTCGATCTTACAAAATATCACTTTGAAATGGGTTTTATAGAGAAAACTATGACGCAAAATATTACTTCGAAATGTGTCTGGTAGGAGAACTTCAAAATTCTGACGCAACCCAACCATGTGGTCTGGGGTGTTGCGACACACCACTGAGATCACTAACATAATATATAAGGAGTGAGGATAATTTTCATGAAAGATCACTTTGAAATGGTCTGGGGATGATGTGACACAATCATGAGATCACTATTTTAAAACTTAAGGAGTGAATATGAACTTTACCAACGATCACTTTGAAACGGTCCGGGGATGACACGACAAAGCCATGAGATCAATAAAAATGCACATAATTGCTTTTGCTGGGCTCGGTCGGAAAGCCTCTAAACGGTAACAATTTCGTTGTCTCAATTTGAAATGGTCCGGGAAGGACGAGGCAGAGCAATGGGATCGAAAATTCTGCATATAATTAAGTTTACTTTGGTCGGCTGAAAGCCTTTAAAGGGGTAACAGTTGCGTTGACTGATTTTAAAATGATCTGTGGATGACGAGACAAAGCCATGAGATCAATGATTCTGCGTATAATTAAGTTTCTTAGTTTTGCTGAAAGCTTCTAAACGGTAACAGTTTCGTTGACTGATTTTGAAAGTGTCTGGGGATGACGAAACAGAGCAATGAGATCAAAAATTCTGCAAACATTTAGGTTTACTTGGTTCGGCCGAAAGCCTTTAAACGGTAACAGTTTCGTTTACTGATCTTGAAATAGTCTTGCGATGACGAGACATAGCAATGAGATCGAAAATTCGGCATATAATTAAATTTGCTGTGTTCAGCCGAAAGCCTTTCAACTGAAACAAGTTTATTGACTAGATTTTACGAAAGATCACTTTGAAATGGGTATTATAGAGAAAACTATGACGCATAAATTCACTTCGAAATGGGTTTGGTAGGAGCACTTCAGATTTCGGACGCAACCCAACCATGTGCTCTGGCGATGTTGCGACACACCCCCGAGATCACTAACAAAATATATAAGGTGTGAAGATGATTTTCACAAAATATCATTTTGAAATGGTCTGGGATGATTTGAACCAGCCAATAGATCACTAATTTAAATTTTAAGGAGTGAATACGAGTTTTTCTAACGATCACTTTGAAACGGTCCGGGGACGACAAGACAAATCCATGAGATCAATAAATATGCATATAATTGTTTTTGCTGGGTTCGGCCGGAAGGGAAACGGTAACAAATTCGTTGATTCAATTTGAAATGGTCCAGAAATGACGAGGCAGAGCAATGAGATCAAAAATCCTGCATATAATTAGGTTTACTTGGCTGGGCCGAAAGCCTTTAAACGGTAACAGTTTCGTTGACTGATTTTGACATGATCTGTGGATGATGAGACAAAGACATGAGATCAATAAAGATGCATATAATTGTTTTTGCTCGGTTCGCCAAAAGCTTCTAAACGGTAACAATTTCGTTGACTCACTTTGGAATCGTCCGGGGATGACGGGGCAGAGCAATGAGATCAATAAATCTGCATATGATTAAATTTGCTTTGTTCGGCCGATTGTCTTCCAACGGTAACAAGTTTGTTGACTCAGTCTTTCAAAAGATCAATTTGAAACGGGTCTTATTGAGAAAGCTATGACGCAAAAATTTTCTTCGTAAGGGGATTGGTAGGATCACTTCAAAATTCTGACGCGACCCAACCATGTGGCCTGAGGATGACGCGACACAGCCATGAGATCACTAATTTAAAATTGAAAGAGTGAATATGAGTTTTACTAAAGATCACTTTTAAACGGTCCGGGGATGACACGACAAAGCCTTGAGATCAATAATTATGCATATAGTTAATTTTGCTGGGTTCGTCCGAAAGCCTTTAAACGGTAACAATTTCGTTGGCTCGATCTTACGTAAGATCACTTTGAACTAGGTCTGGTAGAGAAGTTTTTGACGCGAAAGGTTACATTGAAATGAATATGGTAGAGAATTTAATGGGCTTCCCAGCTATGTGGTCTGAAGATGACGCGACCCAGCCAAGAGATCACTAATTTAAAAAATAATTAGTGAAAAAAAATTCACTAAAATTTACTTTGAAAGCATCTGTGGATGACGAGACAAAGCCATGAGATCAGTAATTCTGCATTATATATAAGTTTTCTTGGTTCGGCTGAAAGATTGTGAACGGTAACAATTTTGTTGACTCGCTTTGATTTGGTCGGAGATGACGAGGCAGTGCATTGAGATTAAAAAATCTGCATATAATTAGGTTTACTTGGTTCGGCCGAAAGCCTTTAAACGGTAACAGTTTCTTATACTGTTTTTGAAATTGTGTTGGGATGACGAGACAAAGCAATGTGATCAAAAATTCTGCATATAATAAAGTTTGCTTGATTCGGCCTAAAGCCTCTAAACTGTAACAATTTCGTTGATTCACTTTGAAATGGTCCGGGGATGACGAGGCGGAGCAAAGAGATCAAAAATCCTTTCAACGGTAACAAGTTTGTTGACTTCCTCTTACGAAAGGACACTTAGAAGCGTGTCTTACAGAGAAGCTTGTGACGCAAAAAATCACTTCCAAATGGGCCTGGTAGGATCACTTCAAACTTCTGTCGCGACCCAACCATGTGGTCTTGAGATGACGCGACAAAGCCATGAGATCACTAATTAAACATATAATGAGAAAGATGAGTTTTACGAAAGATCACTTCGAAATGGCCTGGGGATGATGTGACCCAGCCATCAGATCACTACTTCAATAAATAAATAGTGAAAAAAAAATTTCATTAAATTTTACTTTGAAGTGATCTGTGGATGACGAGACAACGCCATGAGAACAAAAATTCTGCATATAATAAAGTTTGCTTGATTCGGCCTAAAGCCTCTAAACTGTAACAATTTCGTTGATTCACTTTGAAATGGTCCGGGGATGACGAGGCGGAGCAAAGAGATCAAAAATTCTGCATATAATTAAAAATACTTGGTTCGGCCGACAGCCTTTAAACGGTAACAGTTTCGTTGACTGATTTTGAAACTGTCTGGGGATGACGAGACAGAGCAATGGGATCAAAAGTTCGGCATATAATTAAGTTTGCTGTGTTCGGCTGAAAACCTCTAAATGGTAACAGTTTCGTTGACTGATTTGAAATTGTATGGGGATGACGAGACAGAGCAATGAGATCAAAAACTCTGCATATATGTAAATTTGCTGTGTTCGGCCGAAAGCATTTCATCTGTAACAAGTTTGTTGACTCAATCTTTCAAAAAAAATTTTTGAAATAGGATTATAGAGAAGCCTATGACGCAAAAGATCACTTCGAAATGGGTTTGGTAGGATCAATTCAAAAATCTGATGCAATCCAACCATGTGCTCTGGGGATGATGCGACACAGCCATGAGATCACTAATTTAATATATAAGGAGTGAAGAGGATTTTTAGGAAAAATCACTTCAAAATGGCCTGGAGATGATGTGACCCAGACATGAAATCACTAATTTAAAGTTTAAGGAGTGAATATGAGTCTTACTAACGATCACTTTGAAGCAGTCCGGGGATGACACGACAAAGCCATGAGATCACTAAATATGCATACAATTGTTTTTGCTGGGTTCGGCCAAAAGGCGTCTAAACCGTAACAAATTTTTTGACTCACTTTGAAATGGTCCGGGGATGGATGACGAGGCAGAGCACAAAGATCGAAAATTCTGCATATATTTAAGTTTACTTGGTTCGGCTGAAAGCCTTTAAACGGAAACAGTTTCGTTGACTGATTTTAAAATGATCTGTGGATGACGAGACAAAGTCATGAGATCAATAAACATGCACATAATTGTTTTTACTCGGTTTGGCTGAAAGCCTCTAAACGGTAAAAATTTCGTTGATTCACTTTGAAATCGTCCGAGGATGACGAGGCAGAGCAATGAGATCAACAATTCTGCATATGATTTAGTTTGCTTTGTTCGGCCGAAGGTCTTTCAACGGTAACAAATTTGTTGACTCGATCTTTCAAAAGAACACTTTGAAATGGGTCTTACAGAGAAGCTTGTGACGCAAAAGATCACTTCGAAATGGATCTGGTAGGATCACTTCAAAATTCTGACGCGACCCAACCATGGGGTCTGGGGATGACGCGACACAGCCATGAGATCACTAATTAAATAAATAAGGAGTGATGATGAGTTTTACGAAAGATCATTTCGAAATGGCCTGGGGATGATGTGACCCAGCCACGAGATCACTAATATAACAAATAGATAGTGAAAAAAAATTTCACTTTGAAAAAATTTGAGGATGACGAGGCAGAGCAAAGAGACCAAAAAGTTAGCATATAATTAAGTTTACTTGGTTCGGCCGACAGCCTTTAAACGGTAACAGTTTCGTTGAATGAATTTGAAAGTGTCTGTGGATGACGAGACTAAGCCATGAGATCAATAATTCTGCATATATGTAAATTTGCTGTGTTCGGCCGAAAGCCTTTCAATTGTAACAAGTTTGTTGACTCAATCTTTCGAAAAATCACTTTGAAATGGGATTATAGAGAAGCCTATGACGCAAAAGATCACTTCGAAATGGGTTGGGTAGGATCAATTCAAAAATCTGATGCAATCCAACCATGTGCTCTGGGGATGACGCGACACAGTCATGAGATCACTAATTTAATATGTAAGGAGTGAAGAGGATTTTTAGGAAAGATCACTTCAAAATGGCCTGGGGATGATGTGACCCAGTCATGAAATCACTAATTTAAAGTTTAAGGAGTGAATATGAGTCTTACTAACGATCACTTTGAAGCGGTCCGGGGATGACACGACAAAGCCATGAGATCACTAAATATGCGTACAATTGTTTTTGCTGGGTTCGGCCAAAAGGCGTCTAAACGGTAACAATTTTCTTGACTCACTTTGAAATGGTCCGGGGATGGATGACGAGGCAGAGCACAAAGATCAAAAATTCTGCATATATTTAATTTTACTTGGTTCGGCTGAAAGCCTTTAAACGGAAACAGTTTTGTTGACTGATTATAAAATGATCTGTGGATGACGAGACAAAGTCAGGAGATCAATAAACATGCACATAATTGTTTTTACTCGGTTTGGCTGAAAGCCTCTAAACGGTAACAATTTCGTTGATTCACTTTGAAATCGTCCGAGGATGACGAGGCAGAGCAATGAGATCAATTATTCTGCATATGATTTAGTTTGCTTTGTTCGGCCGAAGGTCTTTCAACGGTAACAAATTTGTTGACTCGATCTTTCAAAAGAACACTTTGAAATGGGTCTTACAGAGAAGCTTGTGACGCAAAAGATCACTTCGAAATGGATCTGGTAGGATCACTTCAAAATTCTGACGCGACCCAACCATGGGGTCTGGGGATGACGCGACACAGCCATGAGATCACTAATTAAATAAATAAGGAGTGATGATGAGTTTTACGAAAGATAATTTCGAAATGGCCTGGGGATGATGTGACCCAGCCACGAGATCACTAATATAATAAATAAATAGTGAAAAAAAAGCCTCTAAACGGTAACAGTTTCGTTGACTGATTTTGAAAGTGTCTGGGGATGACCAGGCAGAGCAAAGAGACCGAAAAGTCTGCATTTAATTAAGTTTACTTGGTTCGGCCGACAGCCTTTAAACGGTAACAGTTTCGTTGACTGAATTTGAAAGTGTCTGTGGATGACGAGACTAAGCCATGAGATCATTAATTCTGCATATAATTAAGTTTGCTTGGTTCGGCTGAAAACCTCTCAACGGTAACAGTTTTGTTGACTGATTTCAAAATGATCTGTGGATGACGAGGCAGAGCAATGAAATCAATGATTCTGCATAAGATTAAGTTTGCTTTGTTCGGCCGAAGGTCTTTCAACGGTAACGAGTTTTTTTACTCAATTTTCCAAAAGATCACTTTGAAATGGGTCTTATGGAGAAGCTTGTGATGCAAAAGATCACTTCGAAATGGCCTGGGGACGATGTGACCCAGCCATGAGATCGCTAATTTAATAATTAAATGGTGGAAAAAAATACTTTGAATTGATTTGTGGATGACGAGGCAGAGCAAAGAGAGCGAAAATTCTGCAAATAAACAAGCTTACTTGGTTCGGCGGACATCCTTTAAGCGGTAACAGTTTCGTTGACTGAATTTGAAAATGTCTGTGGATTACGAGACAAAGCCATGAGATCAATAAAAATGCAAATAATTGTTTTTGCTCGGTTCGGCCGAAAACCTCTAGACGGTAACAGTTTCGTTGAATCACTTTGGAATCCTCCGGGGATGACGAGGCAGAGCAATGAGATCAATAATTCTGCATAAGATTAAGTTTGCTTTGTTCGGCCGAAGGTCTTTCAACGGTAACAAGTTTTTTTACTCAATCTTCCAAAAAATCACTTTGAAATGGGTCTTATGGAGAAGCTTGTGATGCAAAAGATCACTTCGAAATGGCCTGGGGATGATGTGACCCAGCCATGAGATCGCTAATTTAATAAATAAATGGTGGAAAAAAATATTTTGAATTGATTTGTGGATGACGAGACAGAGCAATGAGATCAAAAACTCTGCATATATGTAAATTTGCTGTGTTCGGCCGAAAGCCTTTCAACTGTAACAAGTTTGTTGACTCATTCTTTCAAAAAAATTTTTTGACATGGGATTATAGAGAAGCCTATGACGCAAAAGATCACTTCGAAATGGGTTTGGTAGGATCAATTCAAAAATCTGATGCAATCCAACCATGTGCTCTGGGGATGACGCGACACAGCCATGAGATCACTAATTTAATATATAAGGAGTGAAGAGGATTTTTAAGAAAAATCACTTCAAAATGGCCGGGGGATGATGTGACCCAGTCATGAAATCACTAATTTAAAGTTTAAGGAGTGAATATGAGTCTTACTAACGATCACTTTGAAGCGGTCCGGGGATGACACGACAAAGCCATGAGATCACTAAATATGCATACAATTGTTTTTGCTGGGTTCGGCCAAAAGGCGTCTAAACCGTAACAAATTTTTTGACTCACTTTGAAATGGTCCGGGGATGGATGACGAGGCAGAGCACAAAGATCGAAAATTCTGCATATATTTAAGTTTACTTGGTTCGGCTGAAAGCCTTTAAACGGAAACAGTTTCGTTGACTGATTTTAAAATGATCTGTGGATGACGAGACAAAGTCATGAGATCAATAAACATGCACATAATTGTTTTTACTCGGTTTGGCTGAAAGCCTCTAAACGGTAAAAATTTCGTTGATTCACTTTGAAATCGTCCGGGGATGACGAGGCAGAGCAATGAGATCAACAATTCTGCATATGATTTAGTTTGCTTTAATCGGCCGAAAGTCTTTCAACGGTAACAAGTTTATTGACTCGATCTTTCAAAACATCACTTTCAAATAGGATTATGGAGAAGCCTGTGACGCAAAAGATCACTTCAAAGTGGATCTGGTAGGATCACTTCAAAATTCTGACGCGACCCAACCATGGGGTCTGGGGATGACGCGACACAGCCATGAGATCACTAATTAAATAAATAAGGAGTGATGATGAGTTTTACGAAAGATCATTTCGAAATGGCCTGGGGATGATGTGACCCAGCCACGAGATCACTAATATAATAAATAGATAGTGAAAAAAAATTTCACTTTGAAAAAATTTGAGGATGACGAGGCAGAGCAAAGAGACCGAAAAGTTAGCATATAATTAAGTTTACTTGGTTCGGCCGACAGCCTTTAAACGGTAACAGTTTCGTTGAATGAATTTGAAAGTGTCTGTGGATGACGAGACTAAGCCATGAGATCAATAATTCTGCATATATGTAAATTTGCTGTGTTCGGCCGAAAGCCTTTCAATTGTAACAAGTTTGTTGACTCAATCTTTCGAAAAATCACTTTGAAATGGGATTATAGAGAAGCCTATGACGCAAAAGATCACTTCGAAATGGGTTTGGTAGGATCAATTCAAAAATCTGATGCAATCCAACCATGTGCTCTGGGGATGACGCGACACAGTCATGAGATCACTAATTTAATATGTAAGGAGTGAAGAGGATTTTTAGGAAAGATCACTTCAAAATGGCCTGGGGATGATGTGACCCAGTCATGAAATCACTAATTTAAAGTTTAAGGAGTGAATATGAGTCTTACTAACGATCACTTTGAAGCGGTCCGGGGATGACACGACAAAGCCATGAGATCACTAAATATGCGTACAATTGTTTTTGCTGGGTTCGGCCAAAAGGCGTCTAAACGGTAACAATTTTCTTGACTCACTTTGAAATGGTCCGGGGATGGATGACGAGGCAGAGCACAAAGATCAAAAATTCTGCATATATTTAAGTTTACTTGGTTCGGCTGAAAGCCTTTAAACGGAAACAGTTTCGTTGACTGATTATAAAATGATCTGTGGATGACGAGACAAAGTCAGGAGATCAATAAACATGCACATAATTGTTTTTACTCGTTTTGGCTGAAAGCCTCTAAACGGTAACAATTTCGTTGATTCACTTTGAAATCGTCCGAGGATGACGAGGCAGAGCAATGAGATCAATAATTCTGCATATGATTTAGTTTGCTTTGTTCGGCCGAAGGTCTTTCAACGGTAACAAATTTGTTGACTCGATCTTTCAAAAGAACACTTTGAAATGGGTCTTACAGAGAAGCCTGTGACGCAAAAGATCACTTCGAAATGGATCTGGTAGGATCACTTCAAAATTCTGACGCGACCCAACCATGGGGTCTGGGGATGACGCGACACAGCCATGAGATCACTAATTAAATAAATAAGGAGTGATGATGAGTTTTACGAAAGATAATTTCGAAATGGCCTGGGGATGATGTGACCCAAACACGAGATCACTAATATCATAAATAAATAGTGAAAAAAAAGCCTCTAAACGGTAACAGTTTCGTTGACTGATTTTGAAAGTGTCTGGGGATGACGAGGCAGAGCAAAGAGACCGAAAAGTCTGCATATAATTAAATTTACTTGGTTCGGCCGACAGCCTTTAAACGGTAACAGTTTCGTTGACTGAATTTGAAAGTGTCTGTGGATGACGAGACTAAGCCATGAGATCATTAATTCTGCATATAATTAAGTTTGCTTGGTTCGGCTGAAAACCTCTCAACGGTAACAGTTTTGTTGACTGATTTCGAAATGATCTGTGGATGACGAGGCAGAGCAATGAAATAAATAATTCTGCATAAGATTAAGTTTGCTTTGTTCGGCCGAAGGTCTTTCAACGGTAACGAGTTTTTTTACTCAATTTTCCAAAAGATCACTTTGAAATGGGTCTTATGGAGAAGCTTGTGATGCAAAAGATCACTTCGAAATGGCCTGGGGATGATGTGACCCAGCCATGAGATCGCTAATTTAATAAATAAATGGTGGAAAAAAAATATTTTGAATTGATTTGTGGATGACGAGGCAGAATAAAGAGAGCGAAAATTCTGCAAATAAACAAGCTTACTTGGTTCGGCGGACATCCTTTAAGCGGTAACAATTTCATTGACTGAATTTGAAAATGTCTGTGGATGACGAGACAAAGCGATGAGATCAATAAAAACGCAAATAATTGTTTTTGCTCGGTTCGGCCGAAAGCCTCTAGACGGTAACAATTTTGTTGAATCACTTTGGAATTCTCCGGGGATGACGAGGCAGAGCAATGAGATCAATAATTCTGCATAAGATTAAGTTTGATTTGTTCGGCCGAAAATCTTTCAACGGTAACAAGTTTATTGACTCGATCTTTCAAAACATCCTTTTCAAATAGGATTATGGAGAAGCCTGTGACGCAGACGATCACTTCGAAATGGGTCTGGTACGATCTCTTCAAAATTCTGATGCGACCCAACCATGTGGTCTGGGGATGACGCGACACAGCCATGAGATCACTAATTTAATATATAGGGAGTGAAGATGAGTTTTACGAAAGATCACTTTGAAATGGGTCTTACCGAGAAGCCTGTGAAGCAAAAGATCACTTCAAAATGGGTTTGGTAGGATCACTTCAAAACTCTGACGCGATTCAACCATGTGGTTTGGGGATGATGTGACCCAGCCATGAGATCACTAATTAAATAAATAAATTGTGAAAATTAATTCACTTTGAATTGATCTGTGGATGACGAGGCAGAGCAATGAGATCAAAAATTCTGCATATAATTAATCTTGCTTGGTTCGGCTGAAAGCCTCTAAACGATAACAATCTCCTTGATTCACTTTGAAATGGTCCGGGGATGACGAGGCAGAGCAATGAGATCAAAACTTCTGCATGTAATTAAGTTTACTTGGTTCGATCGACAGCCTTTAAACGGTAACAGTTTTGTTGACTGATTTTGAAATTGTCTGTGGATGACCAGACAAGGCCATTAAGTTTATTTGAATCTTGGTCTGGAGATGATGAGACAAATAAATAATTGCATATATGGAGAAGCCTGTTTTAATATATGGAGATTTAGAAATTTTAATTCTGCATATGGCTATGTGACGAGACAAAGCCATGAGATCAATAAATATGCATATATTTGTTTTCGCCGGGTTCAGCCACAAGGCCTCTAAACGATAACAATTTCGTTTACTCACTTTGAAATGATCTGTGGATGACGAGGCAGAGCAATGAGATCAAAAAATCTGCATACAATTAAGTTTACTTGGTTCGGCTGAAAGCATCCAAACGGTAACAGTTTCGTTGACTGAATTTGAAAATGTCTGTGGATGACGAGACAAAGCCATGAGATCAATAAAAATGCAAATAATTGTTTTTGCTCGGTTCGGCCGAAAGCCTCTAGACGGTAACAATTTTGTTGAATCACTTTGGAATTCTCCGGGGATGACGAGGCAGAGCAATGAGATCAATAACTCTGCATAAGATTAAGTTTGATTTGTTCGGCCGAAAGTCTTTCAACGGTAACAAGTTTATTGACTCGATCTTTCAAAACATCACTTTCAAATAGGATTATGGAGAAGCCTGTGACGCAGACGATCACTTCGAAATGGGTCTGGTACGATCTCTTCAAAATTCTGATGCGACCCAACCATGTGGTCTGGGGATGACGCGACACAGCTATGAGATCACTAATTTAATATATAGGGAGTGAAGATGAGTTTTACGAAAGATCACTTTGAAATGGGTCTTACCGAGAAGCCTGTGAAGCAAAAGATCACCTCAAATTGGGTTTGGTAGGATCACTTCAAAACTCTGACGCGATCCAACCATGTGGTCTGGGGATGATGTGACCCAGCCATGAGATCACTAATTAAATAAATAAATTGTGAAAAAAAATTTCACTTTGAATTGATCTGTGGATGACGAGGCAGAGCAAGGAGATCAAAAATTCTGCATATAATTAAGTTTACTTGGTTCGGCCGGCAGCCTTTAAACAGTAACAGTTTCGTTGACTGATTTTGAAATTGTCTGGGGATGACGAGACAGAGCAATGAGATCAAAAATTTTGCAAATAATTAAGTTTGCTGTGTTCGGCCGAAAGCCTTTCTACTGTAACAAGTTTGTTGACTCGAACTTACGAAAGAACACTTTGAAATGGGTCTTACAGAGAAGCCTTTGACGCAAAAGATCACTTCGAAATGGGTCTGGTAGGATCATTTCAAAAACCTGATGCGATCCAACCATGTGGTCTGGGGATGATGTGACCCAGCCATGAGATCACTAATTAAACAAATAAATTGTGAAAAAAGTTTTCACTTTGAAATGATCTGTGGATGACGAGGCAGAGCAATGAGATCAAAAATTCTGCATATAATTAATCTTGCTTGGTTTGGCTGAAAGCCTCTAAACGATAACAATCTCCTTGATTCATTTTGAAATGGTCCGGGGATGACGAGGCAGAGCAATGAGATCAAAACTTTTGCATGTAATTAAGTTTACTTGGTTCGATCGACAGCCTTTAAACGGTAACAGTTTTGTTGACTGATTTTGAAATTGTCTGTGAATGACCAGACAAGGCCATTAAGTTTATTTGAATCTTGGTCTGGAGATGATTAGACAAATAAATAATTGCATATATGGAGAAGCCTGTTTTAATATATGGAGATTCAGAAATTTTAATTCTGCTTATGGCTATGTGACGAGACAAAGCCATGAGATCAATAAATATGCATATATTTGTTTTCGCTGGGTTCGGCCACAAGGCCTCTAAACGGTAACAATTTCGTTTACTCACTTTGAAATGATCTGTGGATGACGAGGCAGAGCAATGAGATCAAAAAATCTGCATACAATTAAGTTAACTTGGTTCGGCTGAAAGCCTCCAAACGGTAACAGTTTCGTTGACTGATTTTGAAATTGTCTGCGGATGACGAGACAAAGCAATCAGATCAATAATTCTGCATATAATTAAGTTTGCTTGGTTCGGCTGAAAGCCTCCAAACGGTAACAGTTTCGTTGACTGATTTTGAAATTGTCTGCGGATGACGAGACAGAGCAATCAGATCAATATTTCTGCATATAACTAAGTTTGCTTGGTTCGGCTGAAAGCCTCTGAACGGTAACAGTTTCGTTGATTGATTTGAAATTGTCTGATGGTGACGAGACAGAGAAATGAGAGCTAAATTCTGCATGTAATTAAATTTAGCTGGTTCTGCCGACAACCTTTAAACAGTAACAGTTTCGTTGACTAATTTTGAAATTGTCTGGGGATGACGAGACAGAGCAATGAGATCAAAAATTTTGCATATAATTAGGTTTGCTGTGTTCGGCCGAAAGTTTTTCTACTGTAACAAGTTTGTTGGCTCGAACTTACAAAAAAACACTTTGAAATGGGTCTTACAGAGAAGCCTGTGACGCAAAAGATCACTTCGAAATGGGTTTGGTAGGACCACTTCAAAATCCTGACGCGATCCAACCATGTGGTCTGGGGATGATGTGACCCAGCCATGAGATCACTAATTTAATATATAAGGAGTGAAGATGAGTTTTACCAAAGATTACTTTGAAATGGGTCTTATCGAGAAGCCTGTGACGCAAAAGATCACTTCAAATGGGTTTGGTAGGATCACTTTAAAATTCTGACGAGATCCAACCATGTGGTCTGGGGATGACGCGACACAACCATGAGATCACTAATTTAATATATAAGGAGTGAAGATGAGTTTTACCAAAAATTACTTTGAAATGGGTCTTATCGACAAGCCTGTGACGCAAAAGATCACTTCAAATAGGTTTGGCAGGACCACTTCAAAAAAAATCCTGACGCGATCCAACCATGATGAATCTCAGATTTTCGTAGAGTTTTTTGATTTTTCTGTTTTTGTCCGTGTACGTTTTTTTATATACTGAGATTGTCAAGGATATATAATTTTCTTCAGTTGCGGTTATTACGGAAAAAGTGTTTTCCGAACTGCTTTTTGCCAGTGCTTTGATTATAAAGTTTAAATCAGAATTTGACAAATTATGAGCTACTACTGGATTGTAATTTATTGTTTTTCTATTAAAGTTAAGCTCATTGTGTGCCCAATCCAGGAAACCGTCCCCCGCTACCATCTCCGTCTTGGTAGCACAGTTCTTGATGTCTTCTCAGAGTTTCGAATGAAGCGCATGTGTGGAAACATTTGCTGCAAATCTCAGATTGAAATCGGCGCACTTTGTGCCGCACGTACTCGACCAGTTTTTGGAGATCACTTATCAACACATAGTGATAATTTAATCCATCTGTCCGAAGCAACAAGTCCACAATCAGGCTAGTAGTGAATATTCTCGATACTCTTATGGGGAACCATTCGCCATCGTTGTACCTGAAAAGAAAAATAATTTTTATACCTAGGTTTGGAATGAAATATAAAGGGTGTTTGAATAGGTGAAGAATATTAATGAGGAAAATTTAAGACTTTGAAAGGCAAATAGAGTTTGCTTACAGGAAGACGTTGATTTCACAACTGTTCAGTTTTTCAAAACTGTCCTTATCCATCAGACCTATTGGCATTTCGTATCCCCCATTGATTTTCACAATTCCTTCTTTGTCGAGATCGTAGGTTGAGACTTGGTTTTTCTCCAGCCACCATCTAGATGTGGGGTAGAGGACCGGCTCATTCACATTGTGATATGCGGCAACAAAGCAGGAGAGAAAGCAACGGTCATCATCTTTAGTGTTGATATTTGTGAGCAGAGTAGAACCTGCGCTGAGTGCATCAGGTAGCTCGAGATCGGATCCTGCTCTTATTGATGAGAAGGCCGCGAAACTGATTTGCAGTTTTTCAATTCTGTCAATAATCCATCCGCTACCATGAGATGAGAACGAATTGACTTGGTTTACCATATGTTCAATCAGTTCCAAGAACTGATCCCCAGCTATTCCCTCGAAGTACACTGTCAATGTCTTAGTGTTCAGAAACACCATGGTCCTTTCGAAGTTTCCACTGTCCCCGTCTTGCACAGTGGGAGTTTTGATCATTCCCACTTCCACGTGGAATGGCACCTTGTTAGGTTCCTCTTTGACCCTTTCCAGTATGAGAGCATCTATTTCCTCCTTGTTTTGCATCATGACTTGGAGCAAATCCATTTCTTTTTCACCAAGTTTGATATCGTATCGATGCAATTTGCCTCTGAACGCGCTTTCCGTTGGGTCAGCGGAAGACATCGTCTCAATGCCGTCCCAAAATGGCAATGCGTGCTTCTTAAGCAAATGTTGTCCATAGCTTTCCGCGGTGAGAAAGATTGTATGGCAATAGACACAATGACTATTAGAAGTCATGTCATGTACCAGCTCGATAAGCTCTCGGGCTTCCGACAAACTCTCGAATGATTCGAGACACTCATCGCAAACAGTTTGAGGAGGCTCTTTTGAACTGTTTGCTCATTTCTTCTCGAGTTCCTTTTAGAGCTCAGTATTTTTCCGCACTGCTGGCAAGGAACAGGTGTCGCGATAGAAATAGAGTTCAGCATTATTTCAAGATTGAATTAAAACTGGTTATGAAAAAGCAAAAGCGAGAAGTGACTAGGACTAAAAACTTTGCGGGTAAGGGCAACTAGAAGCCATTAACGAGAGTTAGACTTCGCCGTGAACTTGACAATAAGTACTTTTGTTTCCAAAACAGGGTTTATCAGAGTTTTAGGCTCTATATGTCTCATCAC
The DNA here is from genome assembly GCF_963678635.1 of Symsagittifera roscoffensis. Classification (NCBI taxonomy): domain Eukaryota; kingdom Metazoa; phylum Xenacoelomorpha; order Acoela; family Convolutidae; genus Symsagittifera; species Symsagittifera roscoffensis. Next base: position 42,461,018 of record NC_087062.1, read on the forward strand.
TCTGTTCAAGTGCAAACCTTTTGTGTATTAAAAAACTGATTCAATTACAGCCTCAAACTTTGCTGTTATTTTTAAGGGATAGCGATAAATTTTATTAAAGTTTGGCGAATTTTAGGGGACTGGTTTAAATATTTAAAGGGATAGCGATAAATTTTATTAAGGTTTGGCGACTTTTAGGGGACTGATTTTTAATTAACATTTCAGCACTTAATTACACAATTTAAAGCCTAGAATAATTCAGATTGAGCTGACACTTTTTCCGACTAATTTTAACCGTGAAACAGTAATTTCCTAATAAATTCAAGCCCACTTCTTGGTTTGCTTAAATAGGTATAATAGAAATCAGAAAAATGAGAAAAAAGTGTTCAGAAAAAAAAGGAATGTAATTATAAATTGCCGGGTTCTTCAACAAAGTTTTTTCAATTGATGAGCCAACATAGTCCGTCACAGTCACCTTCATGGAAGAATGGCACTTCCATTGGCTCGAAATTTTGTGATAAAAGCATCAAAAAAGATCGGAAAAGAACTACTTCTTCAGGCAGCTCCAGAACCGATAGAAGTTGCAACAAAAAGAAAAAGCCCTAAGCAGGCACTCAGAAGCACCTCAGAAAAACCATAAAAAACAAGTAGGAGGAGGAAGTAGATCTCGAAAAAGTCATCCAAAAAGAACAACGGTGGTGAAACGAAAATTGAGACAAGTCATTCCCAGAAAACGAACTGCACAGAGAAGTCGCTCCGATTTCTTTACAAGGGTTAAAAATGATTTCTAATTTAATCCAGGCTTACTGGAAAAGCCTCCTTTACTTGTCACTTTTGAAAATGCATTCATCTAAAAAATTGGACCTTCCTACTCTCCTGATGGTCCTATGCTCCAGTTTGAAGTACTCGTCGATCTTTCATCGATCTTCAACGTACTCGTTCGGAAATAGTTACACAAACTTTTCGAAACAAGGGAACCGTTCTTCGAACACATGCTCCAGAGCCGGAAAACAGAAATACGCCGTATTTTGTTAGAAATCCTTTATCTTCTATTTTCTGAGTGTACACTGTCGCTGAATGGTGAGAAAATATCAACTACCAACGCTAATTTTGCCCATAAAAAGTTTTCATACGGTAATAATGCCTAGAAAACATGGTAGGCTTGTCAAGGTTATTATTATGAAAAAAATCCATCAGCTGTTGACGGTAATGGAAGGAGAGCTGAGGATGTTACGGAGCGTAAGGGTCTCGTTGCGGCCTCGAACGATCTGAAGCTATTTGGCAAAATTGCTTGCGACTTCTTGTCGTGTGACAAGCACCTACTTAGCGGTGTGATTTCTTGTTGTCATTTCTGAAGATGCAGCTAAGCACTACAAGGTTCAAATTATCGAAGCTAATCTCTATGTCAGAAAAGTGACTGTGACTGACTATGTTAGCTCATCAATTGAAAAAACTTTGTTGAAGAACCCGGCAATTTATAATTACATCGAAGTAGTACCAAAAACTTTTCTCGCAACTGCAGGAGTACAAAGCTGGCGACAAGGGGATGTTTTCGCAAAAGAACCTGTTCGAAGAATGATAGTAGCAATAAGCATAAACGAAGCATAATTGGGTAATAGTAGGACAAACCCTTTTCATTACCAGAAGTTTGGTTTGAATGAGATCATTGTGTACAGAAACGGCCTACACATAGCCGGAACTCCCATCTCAACATCAGACAGTAAAAGAAATTATTACAATACGCTTGAAGCTCTTGATTTTGTTTTGAACACTAGTCATGGAGTCAGTCTCGCAAATTTTGAAAATCATTATAATATGGCTTTTGATCTCACGTCTACTCAGGAGGCTTCACACGATTTCATTCATCTTGAATTGCACTCTTTCGGTCGAACTCAATTTTGACGCAGGTCTCGCTAATAACGTCGAGTTATTAATTATGGGAGAGCGTGCATAAACAGTTCTTATGCATTCAGATAGAAAAATTTACCAAAAACACTCTTATGACCTAAGCTAGATATGGATAATCTTCAAATAATGGAACTTATTAACCGTTGTAAACATTTGAAATATCGCTTTCGAGGTATTTTTTCGACAAATTTTCCATAATTTTTAGTACTGGAAAACGATAATACGTTCATGCTTATGAATGCGTCACCATCGGATCAACCTGGAACCCACTGAATGCTTTTTGCTCAAGTTGGAGGACAGATACTCTTCGCAGATCCTCTAGGTAAAAGATTATATGATTATCCCCTCGTGCACAAGATTATGCGACGTACAATTCACGAGGGAAATCAACTACTGATCAAAAAACAAATACAATCAGCTGATTCAGTGTTATGGGGACTTTATTGTATTTCTGCTGCTCATGTTAAAATTACAAATAACTTTTCAATAGGTTTCAAACTTAATGATCATGATTTGATAAGATTCGCTAAACATATGTTTTTCTAAACTATTTTTTTGATGTTTTTGTAAAATTTATACCCTTTTTTTAAAATTCATTTTTATCAACAAAAGTTTTTCTTTTTCTTCACGTTTATGTGAACAGCCAAAAAGTTTCAGATCAATTCCTCCGATAGTTTAATGTATGGCCATTTGATTTAGCGGGCAATAGCTTACCAGGCGTTTCTCGTCGCTACGCTTCTCGGGAACGCCTCCAGCTTATGTAGTAACATTTGTTTGATATACAAGAGAGCAAAAGAAAACCAATATTTAAAATTTGAATTTTTTCTCCATAATACATTTCACAAACAAAGTGTTTGAATCAATTTCCATGAAACCATACCCACTTAAAATTATGTCAATTATTGTAGAAAACTCAGCAGCATTTTCACCATTCAAATTAGTAGTAAAGCGTTCAATTGTTACGTTAGTAATCATGTCAGTTTGAGTTTGAACAGATTTAGTCTGCGAGCCGAAGCAAACTTGAGGCAATCGTCTGCAAACTGGAACATCACGACTGGTTGTTGGTGGAGTTATAATTCACAGCTATTTTTAGTTTTTCCATCAAAGGGACAGACAATTCATAGTTGGAGCAACCCAAAACTAAATATTTGAATGCAGAGAGAAGACAAGAGACAGCGAAGGCTTTTGAAGTCATCTTCTTTAGTAAACCGGTAGACTTTTCGTTTTTCGTTGTTAATGATAATGTTTTTCGTTGTTAATCGAATGATTGCAAAAATCTAATTTATTCGAATGGGATAATACCGCAAAATTTGCTTTTGAAGCGAAGCCTGAGAAATCGGGTTCATGATTCAGGATGAAAAATTTGTAATTTTTAAGGAATTGTTTAAAATAATCAGGGGATTGGTCATACATTGCTTCAAGCATTGCTTTAAAAATTCAATAGAATAACGTGTTAAGAAAGTTACACAACCCGACAGTTATCATCGTTTTTACTTTCGCATTCCTTTTCCGAGCATGAAAGTATTTTAGATTTGTTTCGCTTTTTTCTGTCCCGTCGCAGTTTTTTTCTTTAGTCAATCTTTTGATTTTTGTATATATGTCCGCCAAAGACTCGACTTCACCAGTTGACAAAGTTATTCCTTGTCGATAATTGAAAATTCCCTCTTCGTCTTTTTTTGTACAATTTGATAGTTATATATGTACCGGTCTGTGCAAATGTTTTTGCCCCAACTCTAACTAAATGTTTATCATTCGAAGATATATCCAAAAAACCATCGAAGTAGTCAACATCCGGTTCAAGAGAAGCGTTCATTACCAATGAAAAAAAACCAACTGGTTTTTAGTGTGGAACGTTTAGTGTGGAACGTTGCGGCTGATCACAGTATACGAGACAGATCATGCGCTCCTAAAGTAAAAATTTAGATGATAACTTTTAACTCTTTTAGTGTTTTTTATATTTTTAACTTTATCTTCTAGTGTTTTTTTATTGTGACGGTTAATTTAATGACTGCTACAAATCATTTTATAGAATTTTCAACAGCATGACAAAGAATGTCTGGCAAATTATCATGAAAACTTGAACTTGAGTGCTTTCGCCCGTAGCCACCATAATAAAATTATCACATAAATCTAAAAAATCGGGTTTTGACATTCATTCTTAACATGACCTCAGCGTCATGCGTATAAGAATGAATAAAATTTGATAGCCTCGTCTAAAAAGTTATTAATTTTAACCTAATTGAACCATGCCACCCCTTTGCTGATCTCATTCTCATTAATAAACTTTTCATACTTTTCATTCTCTCAATTTCATTTCGGTAATTCATTCATTTTATTTTAACAAAACTTGAAACATCTTCAAGTCATGTCTAGTACCTAACAAATAAAATCAGTGTCTGATCGAGAAAGAACAATTATCTACCAAACATACACGAGAGAGTCGATTGCAGTCATCCATCAACAGAAAGGGAGAGAGTCTCTCCGTCTACAGAAAGTCCGTTCAATGACTTGGCTCCCCAAAAAAATGACCGGAAACAAAACGAGGAATGGACTACACAAAGTCATATCATGCTACCGAACTACCACCTTGATCACATCGATCTATTTCGACAGAATCGAAAACAAATGTACGAGAGTTGCACTATTCACGAGAGCTATCCGGCAATAGAAAAGACTGAGATAAACGACACAACCTCGCTCGAGCAGTCTCCTAGAAAAATTCTCTACGCGTATGACCGCCTGTCAATGCCGTTGTATGAAAATCAGGAGGGATGTTTTCGTGATTATGCAGAGCGCGGAGCGTACTGGGATATTCCGACAGCAATTTCTCCCGAGTCGTTTGTTTGGGGAGCAGTTTCAACTCCAGAACAATCAACTTCCTATTCGGATGCTCGGGTTTCATCGAGTGCGGAGACAATTGATCTAGTGACCCAAGATCTCATTCAAGGCACCTCCTCCCCCCAAATGCAGTTTGCTATGCGCCATAAAACAGAAAACTTCAGTTTCGAGAATTCTAATAAACTTTCCTTTGTTTCAAATATTATTCCAAGGTTTTATATTTTCAATTTTGTTTGAGTTGAATTTTAAGCTGTTTAAACATTACCGTGCGTATATTTTTGTCTCAGTTTTTATTTTGCCTAATAGATTAATTAAAGTTTTCCCAGTAAAGTTTTCAGCAAAATGTTTGAGAAAAACTTGAAAAACTAGAAAAAATCATGGATAGAGAATAACTTTTCGATAAAATTGTTGTTTGAGAAAGAATGAGAGAGAGAGAGAGATAAAAACGCTTGCTCATTAGTGAACCCCATTTGAAATATCTTTTTCAGGATATTGCTTTCTTTTCACAAAAAAGATAATATGGAAGTGTCCAACATTTTCTTGTTGGTAGTCCAACCATATTTATTTGGCTTTTTTTATCAAACACTCTCTGCTCTCTTTCTCATTATACTTTGTGCCCGGTTGGGTTAGCCAGGTCTTACGCAAAGTAACAGAGAGTATTGTAAGCCATAATTCTGCTTTATATTACGTTTATATACAATTTTGGGTGTAAAACTGACAATTTTTTGGTAAAAAATGTGAAAAAAAGAAAATTTATAATTGTTTTTTTTTCGAAAATTGAATACGACCCGTAACCCTGCTCAGAAATTCATAACAAATAGATTGAGGGTAGTTTCAATGGACTTGAAGGCAAAAAAATTTTTTCCCATTTTTTAAAAATTTTTACACAAAAATCTGATTTTCTCAAAAAATCACAACTTTTTGAGCGTCTACTCTCATTGATTGGGCTATAATTGTTTTTCATTTTCTACGCTTGTCCTAATTAGGTATCAGATAGCTCCTAAAAATTCCATACGATATTGACTTGAGTTTAAAATGAGAACGAATAATTTCAGCTAAAAATGAAGGAAAAAAAATTTAAAAATTATGTTTTTTAAGTTTCGAACACGACCAGTAGAACTGTGCTCAAGTTCCTATAAAATTTACTGGTTTTTTTTTAAATAGATTTTAAAGACATTTTTAAAACATTTACTTTTCCTTTTTCCACAACATGATCAGTTTGAGGTTTTACTTTAATTTTGAATTTTTTTTTCACTTGAAATTACAGAACGGGAGGTTTTCCCGAGGAGCGCAGGGACGAGCAACGCCGGGTTAGCTATTGCCCAATAAACCAAACGGCCATGCCTCAATATTTCAAAGAACATCATATGGAATGTTTCACAAGACAGTGAATCACATGATGGAAACTTTGATTCCGATATCTTTTACACATCATGCATCATGCATCATGCAGTGCGGAAAAATATTGAGCTCTAAAAGGAACTCGAGAAGACATGAGCAAAAAAATCAAAAGATCCTTCCTCCCCCGCATCCTCAAACTGTTTGCGATGAGTGTCTCGAATCATTCGAGAGTTTGTCGGAAGCCCGAGAGCACGTCGAGCTGGTACATGACATGACTTCTATTAGTCATTGTGTCTATTGCCATACAGTATTTCTCACCGCGGAAAGCTATGGACAACATTTGCCGAAGAAGCACGAATTGCCATTTTGGGACGGCATTGAGAGGATGTCTTCCGCTGACCGAACGGAGAGCGCGTTCAGAGGCAAATTGCATCGATACGATCTCAAGTTTGGTGAAAAAGAAATGGATTTGCTCCAAGTCATGATGCAAAACAAGGAGGAAATAGATGCTCTCGTACTGGAAAGGGTCAAAGAGGGTCCGAACAAGGTGCCATTCTACGTGGAAGTGGGAATGATCAAAATTCCAACTGTGCAAGACGGGGACAGTGGAAACTTCGAAAGGACCATGCTGTTTCTGAACACTAAGACATTGACAGTGTACTTCGAGGGAATAGCTGGAAATCAGTTCTTGGAACTGATTGAACATATGGTAAACGAAGTAATTTCGTTCTCATCTCATGGTAGCGGATGGATTATTGACAGAATTGAAAAACTGCAAATCAGTTTCGCGGCCTTCTCATCAATAACAGCAGGATCTGATCTCGAGCTATCTGATGCACTCAGCGCAGGTTCTACTCTGCTCACAAATATCAACACTAAAGATGATGACCGTTGCTTTCTCTACTGCTTTGTTGCCGAATATCACAATGTGAATGAGCCGGTCCTCTATCCCACATCTAGACGGTGGCTGGAGAAAAACAAAGTCTCAACCTACGATCTCGACAAAGAAGGAATTGTGAAAATTAATGGGGGATACGAAATGCCAATGGGTCTAATGGATATGGACAGTTTTGAAAAGCTGAACAATTGTCAAATCAACGTCTTTCGGTAAGCAAACTCTATTTGCCTTTAAAAGTCTTAAAATTTCCTCATTTATATTCTTCACCTATTCAAACACCCTTTATATTTCATTCCAAACCTAGGTATATATATTTTTTTCTGTTCAGGTACAACGATGGCGAATGGTTGCACATAAGAGTATCGAGCAGATTCACTACTAGCCTGATTGTGGATTTGTTGCTGCTGACAGATGGATCAAAATATCACTATGTGTTGATAAAAGATCTCCATAAACTGGTCGAGTACGTGCGGCACAAAGTGCACCGATTTCAGTCTGAGATTTGCAGCAAATGTTTCCACACATGCGCTTCATTCGAAACTCTGAGAAGACATCAAGAACTGTGCTGCCAAGACGAAGATGTCGTCATAAAAATGCCCAAGCCGGGAAAAGATGACCACAAGTTCAACAACTTAACAGCTCAATGGTAAGTACCCAGAGTAATCTACTTTGGTTTGGAGTCATTGCTCTTACCAGTATACGGACCGCAACCTGATCAGCAAAAATCTAGCGCGCAAACAATTGAAATCAATCAGCCGTGCGGCTACGCATTAGCAGTAATCGAATTTGGGAAGAAAGACCTGTTAAAGATTGAGCTTAAAAAAGGACCGAATGTGATGGAAGAGCTAATTAGCTCCTTGAATCGTTAGCGAGAGAAATTTACGTAGAAGAAGGGAAATATTACACTTTCACCGGTATAACAGACCAGGAACGGGAAGATGCTACAATTTGTTGGATATGCGAGAACGATGTTTCCGACAATGATCAAGTGGTACTTGATCATTGCCATTACACCAACAAATTCCTAGGTTGGGCACACAATGAGCTTAACGTTAATAGAAAAACAACAAGTTACATTCCAGTGGTAGCTCATAATTTGTAAAATTATGATTTACACTTTATAATCAAAGCGCTGGCAAAAAGCTGTTCGGAAAACACATTTTCCGTAATAACCGCAACTGAAGAAAAATATATCTCCTTGACAATCTCAGTATATATAAAAACGTACACGGACAAAAACAGAAAAATCAAAAAACTATACAAAAATCTGAGATTCTTCGATTCGTATAGGTTCATGCTAGCACCGTTGGCAAAATTTGTTGATAATTTGCCCAACGAAAAGTTTTTTTCTGCTGGAGAAGTATTTTGAAAAACTCGGCCAATCACCTGAAAAAGTCAGTATGTTGAAACAGAAAGGGCATTACCCCTACTCATACTCCAACTCATTCGAAAAATTCCGAAAAACTTGCCTCCCCCGCGAGCAATATGGAAAAAGAGTCTAACAGGAGGGGATGTGAGTGTTTCAAGAAGCGAGTACAATCATGCCCTAGAAGTTTTCACCGAACCGAAGTGTGGCTCACTTGGTGGTTACCACGAATTGTACTTGACTACAGATGTGCTATTGCTTGCTTCCGTTTTCGAAGCTTTTCGAGAAAATTGCTATCAAACTTACGGGTTGGAACGCGCCTGTTACTTCACGGCAAGTAACGTTTCCGGGGACGCCTTTCTTAAAAACTGTAAGCCCGAACTGAAACTCTTGAACTTCTGGACCTTGTGCAACGAAAAATAAGAGGAGGCATGTCTTCGGTTTGCGCGCCGACTTTACAAAGCAAACAATAAATACCTCGACAATTTTTTGCCCTCAGAACTATTAAGCTACATCCTCAATATTGACGCAAACAATTTGTACGGGGATAATGAAACACTGCCCTTTGCCATTGAACAATTTTTCAATAATTGAAAAAAGTCTGGCAGACATACTGCTCACCAGCGAAACCTCAGAGTAGGGTTATATATTTGAAGTCAATTTGACCAGACCCGAAGATCTTCATGACTTTCTTGCTGATTACCCTGTTGCCCCCTCTCGTGAAGTAGTGGGCATCGGTGCAATGAGCAACGAGCAAGTCGACATGTTGGGAAAAGTTGGGAATCACCACACTGCCAAAAGTGCCAAAGCTTCTGCAGACTTTGCATCCTAAAGAAGGTTATGTTTTGCATTACCTTACTCTAAAGTTGTACCACGACCTGGGAATGAAAATAACTCATCTCGGAAAAGTTCTTCAGTTCCGTCAAAGTCACTGGATGGCACCCTGTGTCGACCTCAACACCCGCCTCCAAAAAGCCGCGGTAAATAAATTCCAGGAGAAATTTTACAAGCTAATTGTTAATTCAGCATTCGGTAAAACAATGGAGTCTAAGTTAGGAAGAAAGAAGCTGGAGTTTGTAAGGAATGAGAGAAAGCTTCTTCAAGAAACAGCTCTGGGCACAATGAAGAGCTTTCAAAACATTGATGATCAATTAGCCACAATCAGCTTTTCAGTAACAAAAACGTTATGGGACAAACCTATGATAGCTGGTGCGACCATCCTAGACCTCGCCAAACGTTTCATGTTCCAGTTTCATTATAAAAAAATGAAACCTAATCTAAACTTGGATCTTCTTTAATACTACACGGATAGTTTTAATTATGCCGTAAAAACTGACGACGTTTACCGAGACTCGGAGAAAATAAAAGCTGATTTCGACTTTTCAAATTCTGATGTGAACCAATCCTTGTTCGACGATACCAACAAGAAAGTTGTGCTGAAGTTCAAAGACGAGACTGGTGGGAAGGCGATCAGAGAATTTATCGCCCTAAAACCGAAACTTCACTCATTCGTTCTAAATTGTAAGTAAAAACTCCAACTTAGGCCACCCTTCCACCCCCCATTCCTATTTTTTTACTGAAAAACACCATCACCACCACCACCAACCTCCCTCCCTCCCTTAATTTGTTGCCATAACCTATAGGCGATTAGCAAATTTAGGCAACATTATACATTGTTGCCTAAATGTTGATGTAACTGAAAACATATTTCTTCTCTTTTCCTCGTTTTTAACCATAATTTAGAGTCTTCTGCTCTTTTTTGGTAAAATGAATTAACTTGGTATAAATTGGGTTGCTGAAGGGAATTGAAATCTTCCCCTGCCTTGTAGGAAAGAATCATAACTTTGGTTCTGTTTAGAAGGCACTCAAAAATTGAGTGCCAAAGGAATAAAACGGAATGCACAGCGAGAACTGGTCCACCAAACCTTCAGGGACACATTATTCACTGGGAAAACAATGAGACTGTACAAGTATAATTTAGTTTCGAAACGTCACACCAATTTGACAGTGAAACAAAACAAACTTGCATTATCACCATTTGACTCAAAACTTTTCTCCTTTTCGACGGGATTTCGACAGTGTCCTTTGGCCATAAAGCCGCCAAAGACAATGCATTTCTAGAAGACATTTACATGGACACCCAGTGGCCCAACTCATACAACGAAATTGATAACAGTTCGCCCGAATTTCAACATCCCGAATTTCACCCGAAGTTCTACTCAGAAACAGAACTGCGAGAAGAAAGAGCTTCTAGTAGCAGAGTCCGAGAACGTCCCACTGTAAATAACCCATTTATTTTATCGTAAGCTTCGGAAGAAAGACCATCTATAAAACAGCGCAAAGAAAACCAAAACAATAAACAATAAATTATGAAACTTATAATTTGAGATGATTTTTTTGCTCGTCATTTTTATACTTCGGCTTAACCTCGTTTTGGTTTTTACCAATTTACCACTAATAAAATGTTCGTATTGGGCTCAATCACTGTTTTAACATAAATAGCTTCAGTCAAATAAACTGGTTGATGCAAACCAAGTATTTCTTAAAACAAATATGTGAAATCCTTTGGTTGAGTTTTAATAACAAACTTTTTTTTTAGCGTGACAAATCTTCGACGGAAAAAAGAAAACCGGGAAATGATATCCACATGAAACTAGGATGAAAACGAAAAGTTCAGGAATTAGGACTATTAACTTAAACTATTGCGGGAAAAGGGACCGCTTTAAAGTGAGTTAAAAGGAAATTTTGTATCGGGTCCCGGTTGTTAAGCTCTGCGTATCAAGGTCCTATGGATGGGTCTTTTACTTTAGGGGTGAAAACGTGCGTTCATTTACAAAATCCTAGGATAGAGGTCCTCCAAAAAATTATGGACCCCTTTCCTAGGATTTCGCTTTGAGTGAGGACTCCCCCCCTTTAGGAAGGATCCCCCCTTAGGATCCGGGACACGATACAAAACTACTTACCAGTTTTAGCTATCAGCTTTAATCATCTCTTTCTTTATCAAAAACACTTCTGTATCTTGAAAATTTCTAGGATTTGAACTGGAAAACGTAATGAATGGGTGATGACTGTAACCTCGGTTATTATGATTGTTTTGATCTTCTGATGATCATAAAAAGTTTGTAGATTTCCATGATTACCCTAAGATTCAAAAACTGAACCAGAGTTTCAAGAAAAAAAGATAGCTAATCCTGTTCTTGTAAAAACAAAACTGCAGAATTATTCAGTTATCTTTTTCTTTTATTTCCAGAAATAAAGTGGGACAATTTATACTAAAAATAGTGAATTGTAGAGAAATGGGGCCACTGATGACTATAAAACTGTGAATTGTAGAGAAATGGGACAACTGATGAATACAAAAAAAAGGTATTACCAGATTTTATCTAATCAATTTAAAAAAACTCGATACGAATTACGTTTTTTCAATGAAACGACGTAATTCCGCTCAAAGAAACCTAAGATTATGTTTTTACAAATAAGAAATTTTTGGAGCCAGTTCTAAACTAGTATTTTAGACCAATTTTATTTATGATGGAATATCACTATAAAGTTTTTTTAACTAATCAATCATATTCCATCTCCAACATTTACACGTATTTTCAAGTGCTGAAACTACTTGTAGTTTCAGCACCAAAGCAGTTTGAATGAAACTTTGAATATAGTTGTTCACCTTCTGGATAAACCACCACCACCAATCTCCCTCCCTCCCTTAATTTGTTGCAATAACCTATGGGAGATTAGCTAATTTAGGCAACATTATACAATGTTGCCTAAATGTTGATTTATCTGAAAACATATTTCTTCTCTTTTTCTCGTTCTTAATCATAAATTAGAGTCTTCTGCTCTTTTTTCGTAAAATTATTTTCCTTGGTATAAATTGAGTTGCTGAAGTGAATTGAAATTATCCCCTGCCTTGTAGGAAAGAATCACAATTTTGGTTCTGTTCAGAAGGCACTCAAAAATTGAGTGCCAAACAATAAAACGGAGTGCACAGCGAGAACTGGTCCACCAAACCTTCCGGGACACGTTATTCACTGGGAAAACAATGAGAGTGTAGTAGTATAATATAGTTTCGAAACGTCACACCAATATGACAGTGAAACAAAACAAACTTGCATTATCACCATTCGACTCAAAACGTTTTCTCTTTTTCGACGGGATTTTGACAGTGTCTTTTGGCCATAAAGCCGCCGAAGAAAATGCATTTCTAGAAGGCATTTACATGGACACCGAGTGGCCCAACTCACACAACGAAACTGATAACAATTCGCCGGAATTTGAACATCCGGACTGGGGATTTTTACAGCGGCACCACTCAGAAACAGAACTGCGAGAAGAAAGAGCTTCTAGTAGCCGAGTTTGTGAACGTCCCCCTGTAAATAACCCATTTATTTTATCGTAAGCTTCGGAAGAAAGACTGTCTATAAAACAGCGCAAAGAAAACCAAAACAATATACATTAAATTCTGAAACATATATTTTGAGATGATTTTTTTTGCTCGTCCTTTTTATACTTCGGCTTAAACTTGTTTTGGTTTTTACCAATTTACCACTAATAAAAAGTTCGTATTGGGCTCAATCACTGTTTTAACATAAATAGCTTCAGTCAAATAAACTGGTTGATGCAAACCAAGTATTTTTTAAACAAATATGTGAAATCCTTTGGTTGAGTTTTAATAACAAACTTTTTTTAGCGTGACAAATCTTCGCCGAAAAGAAAGAAAACCAGGAAATGATATCCACATGAAACTAGGATGAAAACGAAAAGTTCAGGAATTAGGACTATTAACTAAAACTTTTGCGGGAAATGGGACCGCTTTAAAGTGAATTAAAAGGAAATATTGTATCGTGTCCCGGTTGTTAAGCTCAGCTTATCAAGGTTCTAAAGATGGGGTCTTTTACTTTAGGGGTGGGAACTTGCGTTCATTTACAAAGTCTTAGGATAGAGGTCCTCCAAAAAATTATGGACCCTTTTCCTAGGATTTCGCTTTGAGTGAGGACCCCCCCCCTAGGAAGGATCCCCCCTTAGGATCCGGGACACGATACATTACTACTTACCAGTTTAAGCCATCAGCTCTAATCATCTCTTTCTTTATCGAAAACACTTCTGTATCTTGAAAATTTCAAGGATTTGAACTGGAAAACGTAATAAATGGTTGATGACTGTAACCTCGGTTATTATGATTATTTTGATCTTCTGATGATCATAAAAGTTTTGTATATTTCCATGATTACCCTAAGATTCAAAAACTAAACCAGAGTTTCAAGAAAAAAAAGATTGCTAATCCTGTTCTTGTGAAAAAAAAACTGCGGAATTATTCAGTTATCTTTTTCTTTTATTTCCAGAAAAAAGTTGGGACAATTTATACTAAAAATAGAGAATTGTAGAGAAATGGGGCCACTGATGACTATAAAACTGTGAATTGTAGAGAAATGGGACCACTGATGACTACAAAAAAGTCTATATTACGAGATTTAACCTAATCAATTAAAAAAAAACGCGATACGAATTACGTTTTTTCAATGAAATGACGTAATTTTGCTCAAAAAACCTTAGATTAAAGTTTTACAAACTTAAAATATTTGGAGCCAGTTCTAAACTAGTATTTTACCAATTATATTTATGATGTAATATCCCTATAAAACTTTTATAACTAACCAAACATATTCCATCTCCAACATTTACACATATGTTTAAGTGCTGAAACTACTTGTAGTTTCAGCATCAGATCAATTTGAATAAAACTGTAAATATAGTTGTTCTCCTTCTGGATAAACCACCGCCACCAACCTCCCTCCCTCCCTTAATTTGTTGCAATAAACTATGGGCAATTAGCTAATTTAGGTAACCTTATACAATGTTGTCTAAATGTTTATTTATCTCAAAACATATTTCTTCTTTTTTCCTCGGTTTCAATCATAATTTTGAGTCTTTTGCTCTTTTTTGGTAAAATGAGTTTCCTTGGTAAAAATTGAGTTGCTGAAGTGAATTGAAATTATCCCCTGCTTTGTAGGAAAGAATCAGAATTTTGGTTCTGTTTAGAAGGCACTCAAAAATTGAGTGCCAAAGGAATAAAACGGAGTGCACAGTGAGAACTGGTCCACCAAACCTTCAGGGACACACTTTTCACTGGGAAAACAATGAGAGTGTACAACTATAAAAAAGTTTCGAAACGTCACACCAATATGTCAGTGAAACAAAACAAACTTGCATTATCACCATTCGACTCAAAACGTTTTCTCCTTTTCGACGGGATTTCGACAGTGTCATTTGGCCGCCGAATAAAATGCATTTCTAGAAGACATTTACATGGACACCGAGTGGCCCAACTCATACAATGAAACTGATAACAGTTCGCCCGAATTTCAAATTCCGGTTTGGAGATTTTTAGAGCGGCACTAATCAGAAACAGAACTGGGAGAAGAAAAAGCTTCTAGTTGCCGAGTCCGTGAACGTCCCCCTGTAAATAACCCATTTATTTTATCGGAAGCTTCGGAAGAAAGACCGTCTATAAAACAGCGCAAAGAAAACCAAAACAAAAAACATTAATTTCTGAAACAAATATTTTGAGATGATTTTTACTGCCTGTCTCTTTTATACTTCGGCTTAAACTTGTTTTGGTTTTTACCAATTTACCACTAATAAAATGTTCGTATTGGGCTCGATTCACTGTTTTAACATGAATAGCTGCAAGCAAATAAACTGGTTGATGCAAACCAAATTTTTTTTCAAATAAGTGTGTGAAATCCTTTGGTTGAGTTTTAATAACAAAACTTTATTGGCTTGACAAATCTTCGACGAAAAGAAAGAAAACCAGGAAATGATATTCACATGAAACTAGGACGAAAACCAAAAAGTTCAGGAATTAGGACGATTAACTTAAGCTATCGCGGGAAAAGGGACCGCTTTAAAATGAATTAAAAAGAAATTTTCTATCGGGTCATGGTTGTTAAGCTCAGCTTATCAAGGTCCTAAGGAGGGGGTCTTTTACTTTAGGGGTGGGAACTTGCGTTCATTTACAAAATCCTAGGATAGAGGTCCTCCAAAAAATTAAAGATCCCTTTCCGAGGATTTTTGCTTTACGTGAGGACCCCCCCCCTAGGAAAGATCCCCCTTTAGGATCCGGGACACGATACCATACTACTTACCAGTTTTAGCCATCAGCTCTAATTATCTCTTTCTTTATCATAAGCACTTCTGTATCTTGAAAGTTTCTAGGATTAGAACTGGAATAGGTAATGAATGAGTCATGACTGTAACCTCTGTTATTATGAAACTTTTGATCTTCTGATGATCATAAAAAATTTGGTAGATTTCCATGATTTCCCTAAGCTTCAAAAACTGAACCAGAGTTTCAAGAAAAAAGACAGCTAATTCTGTTCTTGTAAAACAGCTAATCCTGTTCGAGTTATTCAGTTATCT
Organism: Symsagittifera roscoffensis; assembly: GCF_963678635.1. NCBI lineage: Eukaryota > Metazoa > Xenacoelomorpha > Acoela > Convolutidae > Symsagittifera > Symsagittifera roscoffensis. The sequence continues at coordinate 42,476,770 of NC_087062.1, forward strand.
TTTTCTTTTATTTCCAGAAATAAGGTGAGACAATTTATACTAAAAAAAGTGAATTATAGAGAAATGGGGCCACTGATGACTACAAACAAAAAAGTCTAAATTACCAGATTTAATCTAATCAATTAAAAAAAAAACTCGATACGAATTACGTTTTTTCAATGAAACGACGTAATTCTGCTCAAAAAAAACCTAAGATTATGTTTTTACAAATAGGAAACTTTTGAAGCCAGTTCTAAACTATTTTCTTAGACCAATTATATTTATGATGGAATATCACTATAATTTTTTTATAACTAACCAATCATATTTCATCTCCAACTTTTACACGTATTTTTAAGTGCTGAAACTACTTGTAGTTTCAGCACCAGAGCAATTTAAAATAAAGCTTTGAATACAGTTGTTCTCCTTCTGGATAAACTCCAAGAACAAACCCGCATAAACCAATATAGACTAGATTATTGAGATTAGGAGATATAAGCGTAAGATTAAAATCGGTAGAAGGCTAAGAAGTTGCACGAATCTGTCCGGCCGAAAATAAGATAGCGTGACGAGCAGACGGTGTATCTTATCTAAAATTACTCTATAAGTATAACCAACAGGTCACAACTCATCTGGCGCGACCAAAAGTCTCCATCAAGACCTTAACTAACTTAGATCAAAAAATAGATCTTAGAATTAGACAATTGCAAAATTGCAAAAATGCTAGACGGAATAGATAATTTAAAAAAAATGTCTCTACGTCAGCTCGAATCATCTCTTTTGCTATCATAAACACTTCTGTATCTTGAAAATAACAACAATCAGGAATCGGAGAAATCTGCTACATGATAGTGAGACGGAAACCGGAACAATTTTTTGTAATTAGAGTACTTTGTGCAGTAAATTTATATTTTCGTTTACTGACATGAAAATAATTTGAAGAAAAAATACTCCAACGACCTTACCTTAAACCTGTTATCTATAAAATTACAAATGATAAAAAGAACACAAGTCGTTCCTACCAATAATCTGCAGTAAATCAAGTTTTTCAATAAATAATTTATTAAATACAAAATATAAAAATAAGTAAGTACAAAAATCTTGTTAGTTTTAAAAATTGATTATCTAATTTTCCTCATTCCAGCTTCATCATCTAAAACATAACAGCAAAATTTAAAAAGACTTAAATCATCAAAACCTTAATTTTTAAATTATCTTTAACTCAAAGCTTTAAAACAAAATTTATCCTGGCTTATCTTTGCTTTCTATATCCCACTTTTCTTTATTAATTAGATCATCAAGGCGGCTTTCCTAGGATTTTTCATTTTAAATCAAACCTGAAATAAACTTTTTTTTTCTGATCATCAAAGCTTTCCTTGGATCAAAACAGAACAATTTTATTATCCCCTTCCCAGAATTTTTAAAAAAATCTAACGACCTGAAACGTCGATTGACTACCCAACCCTTATAAACGACCGAGGACTAAGAGTATTTTTTGAAAAAAAAAGCCAAAATAATTAAGCTAAACAGTGACGAACTTCGGTTAATCATTCTTCACTTGAGCCCTTCTTCTTAGATGACCCAGGCTGAAGCCCTTAACAAATACGTAAGTCATTAAATGCCATCTAACGATCTACTTGTGTTCTAATTATACCTGAACCTTGTGGATTGATTTACTATTTTCTAACCCTTGATCACAAATCACAACCCTTAGGTTAGATTAAGTAGGTAAATCATAGATTAAAACTTATTCTTGAGAAGGTAAAAAATCATTCTCACGAATTGATATACTCTCTCTCCAACCCGTCAACCTCGACAATCTACGCCCCAATTTAAGATAACCACACACAAAAACAGTAAGGTTTAACAGCTAAGGAAATTGAAAATTCTAACCTCCAATTATTGCATCCATCATCCTAAGCCTTATGTCAAGAAAAAATCTAGGTAGTAAATATACAATCGTATTACATAATTGTTTGATTGAAAACGATGTATACAACCTTGTAATCACACCACACAGACAAACAATAGGATATATTGGGTCAAAAAGACAAACACGAAAAAAGAACATCATAACAAATTCAAAAACAAATTATCAAAAGACGATTTTCAAAACCAAGAAACGCAGTCTCTGAATTAGACACAAACACAAGACAAGAACCTCAAGATTTGAAAAATTCAAAAAATAAAAATAACCCGATAGACGACCAAATATATTTTTCCGACTTAGAAGCTACAACACCATCATCAATAAGAGGAAAACGCAAAGTAAAAAGTCATTTATCAACAAACCAAAACGTCTATATAATTGGAATCAACCAATAAGTCATATTGATTGTTACACACTAACAGTTTTACAATATAAAACATTCTCGAATCGAAAAAAAATTTCGACGATAACTCTAAACTCCCACTTTTCAAAAAACCACAAACTGATCCCGCCGGAGGTCAAGTACAAGTTTGTTAAAACTTAATTGTAAATTTATTCGAAAAAGGAAGTAGTCCATGTGAACAAGAATTTCCTGAAGTAAGAATAAAACGACGAATCCTCGACCACTATCTCAAAGATATATGTAATATCACATCATACTATTTTATATTTACAATTGAAATTGCATCACCGCAATGAAATCACATAAGACACCATATACAAACAGACGATATAGATATAGAAGTCCCAAAATCTTGTACAGGTTGTATAAAAAATATACAATACCAAAATTAACAAAGAGCAAATTAAATAATCACAAACGATGTACTTTAAATGATATATAGCTATCTATCCATACTAGAATTGAAGCAACACAAAGTGAGTCTCCAACTCAAACATCCCGACATACAACTGTAAGACAAGAAATCTGTATTTTCTCAAAACTTTTAAATATAATCCGTGAAAATCTCACTAGTGATGAAAAATCCCAAAGTGTTAAAAACGATCTACAAAAGATACTAGCATGGTTTATGATTGATAATTTTGTTCATAACATTGATCTCATAGCACTATCAAGAAAAAGTTTTTGACCACAAAATTCAGACGATGAAACTGTATTGGCAGATGAAACAGATTATGTTTGGAATCCTGATTGCTCTCATCCATTATATATTATTATACCAACTGAAACATCAAGTCAAACAATTACATTATTTTCTATCAATAAAGATTACGTTAGAATAATTCCACTTACTATTGATGCAACACCTTTGAGTTATAGTGCATTATTCACTGACAGAACAGGAAACAATTGCTTAAATTCTACATTTATTAATACACAAGGAAATTTAAATGAAACAAGAAACTTTACACAACAAGTTAATCAATTTCAATCACATTTGGTAAATGAAGAAATAGTTGAAACAATGCTAACAAAAACGCCACAATCATCCTACACTTACAACTACGAGAAAAAAAAACGCAGCATTTCCGCATACAACCATACAATCCACGGTAAAACCTTCCGTTATTCCAAAAGATTCAGAAATGGACTATTAAACATTTAAACCAGTAACGACATCAAAACAACAAAATAAACAAAAGACGTCTAATAGAAACTGCTTCTTAGATCATAATTATAATTTTTTTTCGCAAAATCTGAAATAAAAAAACGAGAAAGTAAAAAATCATTCTCACGAATTGATATACTCTCTCTGCAACCAGTCACCCTCGACAATCTATGACCCAATTTAAGATAACCACACAAGAACTGTAAGGACTAACAGCTTAGGAAATTGAAACTTCCAACCCCCAAGTATTGCATCCATCATCCTAAGCCTTATGTCAAGAGAAAATCTAGGTTGTAAATATACAATCGTATTACATAACTGTTTGATTGAAAACGAAGTATACAACCTTGTAATCACACCACACAGACAATTAATAGGATATATTGGGTCAAAAAGACAAACACGAAAAAAGAACATCACAACAAATTCAAAAACAAATTATAAAAAGACGGTTTTCAAAACGAAGAAACGCAGTCTCAGAATTAGACACAAACACAAGACAAGAACCTCAAGATTTGAAAGATTCAAAAATTAAAAATAACCCGATAGACGACCAAATATATTTTCCGACTAAGAAGCTATAACACCATCATCAATAAGAGGAAAACGCAAAGTAAAAAGTCATTTATCAACAAACCAAAACGTCTATATAATTGGAATCAACCAATAAGTCATTTTGAATGTTACACACTAACAGTTTTACAAAATGAAACATTCTCGAATAGAACAAAAATTTCGGCGATAACTCTATACTCCCACTTTTCAAAAAACCAAAAAAAGATCCCGCCGGAGGACAAGTACAATTTTGTCAAAACTTAATTGTAAAATTATTCGAAAAAGAAAGAAGTCCATGTAAACAAGAATTTCCTGAAGTAAGAATAAAACGACAAATCCTCGACCACTAGCTCAAAAAAATATGTAATATCACATCATACTATTTTATATTTACAATTGAAATTGCATCACCACAATCAAATCACATAAGACACCATATACAAACAGACTATGTAGATATAGAACTCCCAAAATCTTGTGCAGGTTATATAAAAAATATACAATACCAAAATTAACAAAGAGCAAATTAAATATTCACAAACGATGTACTTTAAATCATCTATAGCTATCTATTCATACTAGAATTGAAAGTAACACAAAGTGAGTCTCCAACTCAAACATCCCGATATACAACTGTAAGGCAAGAAATATGTTTTTCTCAAAATTTTTAAATGCAATCCGTGAAAATCTCACTAGTGATGAAAAATTCCAAAGTGTTAATCACGATCTACAAATGTTACTACCATGGTTTATGATTGATAATTTTGTCCATAACATTGATCTCATAGCACTATCAAGAAAAAGTTTTCGACCACAAAATTCAGACGACGAAACTGTATTGGAAAAACAAATGCAAAATCCAAAAGAACAAAACCAATATGAACAGTCGAAACCAGTCACAAACACAAAACTATAATCAGAAAAAACCACAACAAGCTTCTCACACAGTATTTTTTAACGATCAACCACGAGCTACACTGGACCGTAGCAAAAAATATACATTTTTTGATCAAAGTAAAAACATGACAAACAAACACCATAAAAGTAATCAACCACATTACTCAGAAGATAAGAATAATATAATCAAAATTAACCACGATTCAATACAAATCAGCAAAATAATAATTGGAACATTGTTTAACCAGACCCTATTTATCAACCGGATCTTTTCGAATCATATAAACGAAACGAACAAACACGAAAAACAAGACATAACCCATTATCATACAAAAATAACATTCAGTCACAAAACCCTGTAAATACAAATAGTTATTACCATATTATTTATATATAACATGAAATAACAAAAACACAACTTACAAATTTTTCTCAAACACCAAATGCCGCAGAATCACTACAAATGACTATGAATCCATACTTTATGGGTAGATCTTCTAGATTTTCAAATAAACCAATAAAGTTATTCACAGGAACAAATCCTGAATACTCAGTAGAAGATAATTTAAATGCAGTCACAGCCAATTTATTTTTAAATTTAGGACCTGAACCAGTAAATACACCACTTCATCAAAATTGGATACATAGAATCACAGCTCTAATCCAAACCACACTTGATGGTGCAGCCCAAAAATGGTTCTCAGTTTTACCTATTGATATAAAGTCAGATTGGAGAAGTTTCATACAAAAATTTTCAAAATGTTTGACTGAAAGAAGCAAAAAACACCAAAGAGTCTTATGCAATGAAATTCGTAGAATCCCAAATGAAACAATAAAACAACTTGCAGTAAGAATTGAAACATTAGTAAGAAAAGCAAATTTTTTTAATACGCATGATTGTAAAAACACAAAAACGACAGAATTTTTAATGATGACTCTAACACCACAATTACCGAAAACAGCGATAAAAAAGAGAGCATCACATCTATCTTTAAATCGAGAAAACAAAAAAGACTTCAGAAAACTAGTAGATAACTTAGAACAATCTGGCATCACTATGAAACTGGGAGAAACAGAAAATTTAAAATTACAATATGTAAACATCATCCATACAACTACTTCACAATTAATTAATGTTTATGACTCTGACCCTGAACTAGCTGAAAAAACCACTCAAGTACTAAATATCTACGAGAAAAAAAAAACAAATTTTAAAGGCAAACCATCTTTCAAAAAGTAGTGTAACTATTGCCGTAGATCTGGACATAGAATTGCTGAGTGTAGACAAAAACAACAAGATAATCAGAAAAAACCACAAAAATATAGAGAAACAAATAAATCATTTTATCAATACATGAAAAAATACCAAAATTTACCGAACAAAAACATTCACACTAACAATAGTTCAGATAACCACTCCCTGAACACTATAAAACCTCTGACAACAATCACCTTATAGAAATAACTATTCAAGATCAAACTCAAACAGAAGTAACGACTCAAGTTACAATAGGAATTGCTCATACTTAAACTCTCAAAGTAGATTTTATTCAAACGACTGTTCTAGTTATTACTCATTTAATCGGAACAGAAACTACTCAAATAATAAGAATAGACAATATCCAAATCACAGATCACGAAACTATTCAAACAATAGATCAAACTATAATAATTATCAAAATAAAACAGGCGACAATTCCCAGAACAGAAATTCTAATTATTCAAATCGACAAAAAAATCGATTCTCAATCACCTCAATCTAATTATTCTCAATCACCGCATAGAAAAATTAAACAATATCAAAAATCACAACAAAGCTATAGAAGTAGTACACCCAAGCATCAAAGATAAATTAACCAACTACAGTCAACTGAAGAAACTCAATCAGACGTTCCCGGTATTGATAACACAGAAAACACAGAACTACAACTATATCACATAAATTGCGAATCCATAGACGATGAGAGCGAAACAGAAAATACGTTTTCAAGAAACATGCTTCAAATTGAAAATGAATACGAAACACCAATAGAACCGATTTATTATCAAATCAATAATAATCAATAATCACTTTCAAAATCCCGACCTTTATATTTGCCAGAACATAAAGGACGTTCAAGCGCAAATAATATATAGATCAGTACACAACAAATAAAGTACAAATACCCCAAAAAAATATGGACAGTCCCACTTCTCTTAGAAAGTCCAAAAAGAAAAAATTTTTGATCACCAGACCTCAAAATTGATTTTTTAATAGACTCAGGAGCAGAATCAAATACTACAAGTATTACCATATGGAATGGAATTACAAACTTTACATCCAAAATTAATACCCTCAAAATCCTCAAACTAATTAGCTATTCAACTAGCACAATTCAACTTTAACAAATTTTGGAAAAATTCAATTATTCCCTGTTCAACTCGAACAGTGGAACAAAATAAACTTTTATCTAAACCTTTCAAACAAACATTCGACATCAGAGATATAAAACACATTATCGTTGGAAAAATTTTTCTTTTTGAATATTCCCATTATTAATCTCCCAAACAGCAAAATACATATGAAAGATAAAAATACAAGAATGAAAAACACGTCATTTAAATTCTTCCAAAGAGTAAGAAAAACAACCACCATTTTTCTACAAATTCTACTCTACATATAACCAAGAACGAAAAAACTTGAAACCACAAGCAAGATATGTATACTGTTTTTCAAAAAGTCATGTCCACCAATACAATATGAAACAAAACAAATAAGGACTATATATGTCGGACCTTGAATTCAAGCCATTTCATAAATTTTTCCGAGTAACAATCTCATCAATCAAATACACGGAAAATACAAACTCAGATATAAAATCATAATCCGTATACAAACACTCCCCATATAAATTAACTTTTTTCTCTAGGACTTTTAGGTTTTTGTAAAAGAAAAGCAACAATTTCTCCCACAAGAGAAATAGCATATAAAGTAAATAATTTTTTGATATTATTAGATATATGCCAATCAACAATTGCTTAAATTCTACATTTATTAATACACAAGGAAATTTAAATGAAACAAGAAACTTTACACAACAAGATAATCAATTTCAATCACATTTGGTAAATGAAGAAATAGTTGAAACAATGCTAACAAAAACGCCACAATCATCCTACACTTACAACTACAAGAAAAAAAAACGCAGCATTTCCGCATACAACCATACAATCCACGGTAAAACCTTCCGTTATTCCAAAAGATTCAGAAATGGACTATTAAACATTTAAACCAGTAACGACATCAAAACAACAAAATAAACAAAAGACGTCTAATAGAAACTGCTTCTTGGATCTTAATTATAATTTTGTTTCGCAAAATCTGAAATAAAAAAACGAGAAAGTAAAAAATCATTCTCACGAATTGATATTCTCTCTCTGCAACCAGTCACCCTCGACAATCTATGACCCAATTTAAGATAACCACACAAGAACTGTAAGGACTAACAGCTTAGGAAATTGAAACTTCCAACCCCCAAGTATTGCATCCATCATCCTAAGCCTTATGTCAAAGAGCAAAGAGCAAATTAAATATTCACAAACGATGTACTTCAAATCATCTATAGCTACCTATCCATACTAGAATTGAAAGTAACACAAAGTGAGTCTCCAACTCAAACATCCCGATATACAACTGTAAGGCAAGAAATATGTTTTTCTCAAAATTTTTAAATGCAATCCGTGAAAATCTCACTAGTGATGAAAAATTCCAAAGTGTTAATCACGATCTACAAAAGTTACTACCATGGTTTATGATTGATAATTTTGTCCATAACATTGATCTCATAGCACTATCAAGAAAAAGTTTTCGACCACAAAATTCAGACGACGAAACTGTATTGGAAAAACAAATGCAAAATCCAAAAGAACAAAACCAATATGAACAGTCGAAACCAGTCACAAACACAAAACTATAATCAGAAAAAACCAGAACAAGCTTCTCACACAGTATTTTTTAACGATCAACCACGAGCTACACTGGACCGTAGCAAAAAATATACATTTTTTGATCAAAGTAATAACATGACAAACAAACACCATAAAAGTAATCAACCACATTACTCAGAAGATAAGAATAATATAATCAAAATTAACCACGATTCAATACAAATCAGCAAAATAATAATTGGAAAATTGTTTAACCAGACCCTATTTATCAACCGGATCTTTTCGAATCATATAAACGAAACGAACAAACACGAAAAACAAGACATAACCCATTATCATACAAAAATAACATTCAGTCACAAAACCCTGTAAATACAAATAGTTATTACCATATTATTTATATATAACATGAAATAACAAAAACACAACTTACAAATTTTTCTCAAACACCAAATGCCGCAGAATCACTACAAATGACTATGAATCCATACTTTATGGGTAGATCTTCTAGATTTTCAAATAAACCAATAAAGTTATTCACAGGAACAAATCCTGAATACTCAGTAGAAGATAATTTAAATGCAGTCACAGCCAATTTATTTTTAAATTTAGGACCTGAACCAGTAAATACACCACTTCATCAAAATTGGATACATAGAATCACAGCTCTAATCCAAACCACACTTGATGGTGCAGCCCAAAAATGGTTCTCAGTTTTACCTATTGATATAAAGTCAGATTGGAGAAGTTTCATACAAAAATTTTCAAAATGTTTGACTGAAAGAAGCAAAAAACACCAAAGAGTCTTATGCAATGAAATTCGTAGAATCCCAAATGAAACAATAAAACAACTTGCAGTAAGAATTGAAACATTAGTAAGAAAAGCAAATTTTTTTAATACGCATGATTGTAAAAACACAAAAACGACAGAATTTTTAATGATGACTCTAACACCACAATTACCGAAAACAGCGATAAAAAAGAGAGCATCACATCCATCTTTAAATCGAGAAAACAAAAAAGACTTCAGAAAACTAGTAGATAACTTAGAACAATCTGGCATCACTATGAAACTGGGAGAAACAGAAAATTTAAAATTACAATATGTAAACATCATCCATACAACTACTTCACAATTAATTAATGTTTATGACTCTGACCCTGAACTAGCTGAAAAAACCACTCAAGTACTAAATATCTACGAGAAAAAAAAACAAATTTTAAAGGCAAACCATCTTTCAAAAAGTAGTGTAACTATTGCGGTAGATCTGGACATAGAATTGCTGAGTGTAGACAAAAACAACAAGATAATCAGAAAAAACCACAAAAATATAGAGAAACAAATAAATCATTTTATCAATACATGAAAAAATACCAAAATTTACCGAACAAAAACATTCACAGTAACAATAGTTCAGATAACCACTCCCTGAACACTATAAAACCTCTGACAACAATCACCTTACAGAAATAACTATTCAAGATCAAACTCAAACAGAAGTAACGACTCAAGTTACAATAGGAATTGCTCATACTTAAACTCTCAAAGTAGATTTTATTCAAACGACTGTTCTAGTTATTCCTCATTTAATCGGAACAGAAACTACTCAAATAATAAGAATAGACAATATCCAAATCACAGATCACGAAACTATTCAAACAATAGATCAAACTATAATAATTATCAAAATAAAACAGGCGACAATTCCCAGAACAGAAATTCTAATTATTCAAATCGACAAAAAAATACATTCTCAATCACCGCATAGAAAAAATAAACAATATCAAAAATCACAACAAAGCTATAGAAGTAGTACACCCAAGCATCAAAGATAAATTAACCAACTACAGTCAACTGAAGAAACTCAATCAGACGTTCCCGGTATTGATAACACAGAAAACACAGAACTACAACTATATCACATAAATTGCGAATCCATAGACGATGAGAGCGAAACAGAAAATACGTTTTCAAGAAACATGCTTCAAATTGAAAATGAATACGAAACACCAATAGAACCGATTTATTATCAAATCAATAATAATCAATAATCACTTTCAAAATCCCGACCTTTATATTTGCCAGAACATAAAGGACGTTCAAGCGCAAATAATATATAGATCAGAACACAACAACTAAAGTACAAATACCCCAAAAAAATATGGACAGTCCCACTTCTCTTAGAAAGTCCAAAAAGAAAAGATTTTCGATCACCAGACCTCAAAATTGATTTTTTAATAGACTCAGGAGCAGAATCAAATACTACAAGTATTACCATATGGAATGGAATTACAAACTTTACATCCAAAATTAATACCCTCAAAATCCTCAAACTAATTAGCTATTCAACTAGCACAATTCAACTTTAACAAATTTTGGAAAAATTCAATTATTCCTTGTTCAACTCGAACAGTGGAACAGAATAAACTTTTATCTAAACCTTTCAAACAAACATTCGACATCAGAGATATAAAACACATTATCGTTGGAAAAATTTTTCTTTTTGAATATTCCCATTATTAATCTCCCAAACAGCAAAATACATATGAAAGATAAAAATACAAGAATGAAAAACACGTCATTTAAATTCTTCCAAAGAGTAAGAAAAACAACCACCATTTTTCTACAAATTCTACTCTACATATAACCAAGAACGAAAAAACTTGAAACCACAAGCAAGATATGTATACTGTTTTTCAAAAAGTCATGTCCACCAATACAATATGAAACAAAACAAATAAGGACTATATATGTCGGACCTTGAATTCAAGCCATTTCATAAATTTTTCCGAGTAACAATCTCATCAATCAAATACACGGAAAATACAAACTCAGATATAAAATCATAATCCGTATACAAAAACTCCCCATATAAATTAACTTTTTTCTCTAGGACTTTTAGGTTTTTGTAAAAAAAAAGCAACAATTTCTCCCACAAGAGAAATAGCATATAAAGTAAAGAATTTTTTGATATTATTAGATATATGCCAATCAACAATTCTTAATGAAGATTTATCATCAAATATCAGATACTATCACAGATCCGGACCAACATTTTCATGCTATGTGCGACTCCTCACATTTTGGCATCGGCGCAGCATTATTGCAATGACACAGTAGAACAAATAAAATGAGGTTTATTTCAGCAAACTCAAGACTATTCGCACAAGCTCAACTTAGACTCTCTACACGTATGAGAGAATGCACAGCTATAATATATACTCTTACAGAATATTAGTTTTCAATACTTGGATAAAAACAGCCAACAGTTCTATATACAGACGTATAACTTTCCTATTTACACAAAAATCAAACCCAAACCACAGAGTTTATAGATTTCAATTAATTTCAATGAAATTCCCAAACCTACATATAGTTTGGACTGCAGGAAAAAATCTTGCATTGCCAGACACAATCAGTTGAAACACACCACCTAATTTATTAACAAGAAAAACAACAGTAGAAATACCACAAAAAATTAGGTTTTTTCTTGCAAAAGAAGAAGCATCACCACGATTAGAATGCAAATATGCAGTAAAAACTGAGGTTGATCATGCACAAATAATTAATTTACAACACTTTCCATTATATTCAGATTGCAGAAATAATCACTACGAAGTAGACCTATTAGGAAACTCTACAAATAAACCAACACCACATTCATCATGGATCAAAAACAATACACAACAAAAACTACTCAGATAAAAATTATATAGGACAGACTTATTCCCTTTAAAAGAAAAAGAAAATCTAACTGATAATATAAATTATCAGGACCTCCAGATATTGATTCAAAATACACAAAAAATCAAGTTTTTAATCTACATGATCCCCTAGATAACATACCTCTTTCAAAAACAGAAATTGAAAACATCTTTCTACCAAATACAAAGAAAAATTGAGAGCGAAACAGAAACCAAAACCTTGACCCAGTCATTAGACAATTAAAGTTACAATTTAAGCACAATTATAAAACAAAACCCAAAAGTAACTTTAATGTGTTCTGCTACAAAAATCCAAAACCATGACCCAGTCATTAGACAATTAAAGTTACAATTTAAGAACAATTATAAAACAAAACCCAAAAGTGCAGATATCACAATTCTAGGAAACAAAAAAATTCTTAGATAGTTCATTTCAATAATACAGAATATTCAATAATACATCTATAAATGAGAATACAAATATTTTAGAATACCAAACACATGAATTAAAAGTACCCTTTTTACCACTAAATATGATACTCATAGTATTTCAAATTTCACACTCCTTAATAACTAAAGGTTATGCAGAATCAGGAAAAACATACTCAGAGTCTATTCAAAATTTTTACTTCCCAAATGCACCGATTTGGATCAAAGTGGTATGCAATGATTGCATAACATGCCAGTTAAATACACTATACCCATATCAGAAACAAAAAGCAGAAAAACAAGATTTTAAAGGACAAAGTTTATATTTTGACCACAGAATTTCATTCAATACAAAAGGACCAATATCACCCTCTTCAGAAGGAAACTCCTGTATAATGGTCATAGTTGACGCATTTACACACTATGTAGCACTCAACCCAGTACCTCATTGTAATGCCTATTATGCATAAACAATACTTTATGAACACTGGATAGCGAAATTTGGACTACCAGAAATCCCTGTCACCGATAATGGCGCTGAGTTCATAAACATTGAAATCATCATACTATGTCAACTATACAACATTGAACACAAACCACGAACGTCTCATGCCCTTTGGACTAATGGTTGAGTCGAAGGAATGAACCGTTCGTTACAAGAATATCTCAGATGTATCATAAACGGAAACGACACAAAGTACACTGAATGGTCAACAGATGTAAAATTATTCCCCTTGGCTTACAATTCACAAATAACAAAAACCTTAATAATATCATTTTATGAAATGGTTTACTCAAAAACCACTGAAACCAATAGTATTCTTAGCAAACTCCTCAAAAAACACAAGGTTATTGCCAACCTACAAAAAAATCAAATTGTTATAATCTACCATTACATACACAGGAGGTAGATCATTTTCATGACCCACAAACCTTAAAATTAGCTTGCAGCTCACATACCGAATGGATTTTAAACAGAGATAAAAAAAACACAATGAAATTTATCAAAAAATAGCCAAAAAACTATTACAAAGACAGAATATTCCATCCCAAATAAATTCACGATTCACAACAGCTACAAGCCTAAAAAGTTAAACGTAAGTCTTAATTTCTGTTTTTGTAACACAGAAAGGAATAGCTTAAAAGTTACAACCAACCCAAAAAGACCATTTCAAATCATTGACAAACCCACTGATGTAACATATAAACTTATTGATTCAAATAATAAAGGAATTGTTTAGCATAGAAACAATCTTTTACCCTATTACCCAAAATAACACGCACTTTGCGGGTTAACACAGTTATACTCCTTTACAGGACTCAAAATTGTTCCCGACAACTCAGACAAAAATCAAAAACAAACTGTTTGAAAATTGTTTAGGTTTGAATGTCAATTTTAGTTTCCACTGATTTGGCCTTTCAACTTGTTAATCAAAAGTTCTTGACATGAGTGAGCAAAAACTAAATCTACTTTTGAATGTCGTGCAACATGAGAAAAATTGCGCAGAACGTAAACTGAGAGTGTGAGAGCTTTTGCACGCAATCATTTCCTCAAGGAATAAAGCCTTTCATTTTCTTATTTGCTCCATTAACAAAACTATCATATTGTCTCTTTGATCAAAAGCATAAAACGTAACAGCCCAGATTTTGGTTTGATCAACACTCTTGAATGACACTAGATCAACACATGAAAGAGTTTCAATCTTTGACAGAAAAATTGTTAGCTGCGATTGCTGGCAGTAATTCTGCACGAACCGTATAACTCTTTCAATATCTTCAATTTTCTTAAGACATGTAATGTCATCGGCCCAAGAAACAATTTGTTGACAAAACTGACCAGAAGGTTCATTTTTAATACTTTGGCCTATTTGCTCTATGAACAAAAAGAAAAAAAACATATAAAAAACATCCTTGCCCAACAGCGCGATATGTTTCAAAACTGGATATCAGGAGCAGGTTATTTCGAATTTTTGCTTTTGTGTTCATTAAAAATTTTTTTATGGCTTTCACTGCAAAAGAATCCAGATTTAAATCATCAACAAGACCAAAGAAAAGCAATTTTTTGGAAATCAAAATTTTGCTATGCAATCATTTAATTCGCGAATATTTCAGTGGTACTTGATTTTTTCAGTTTTGGTAAAACTCTATGCATCTCGCGGCTAGCTGAAAAAGAATATTGATGTCCTTTGAAAAT
Source organism: Symsagittifera roscoffensis (assembly GCF_963678635.1). Lineage (NCBI taxonomy): Eukaryota > Metazoa > Xenacoelomorpha > Acoela > Convolutidae > Symsagittifera > Symsagittifera roscoffensis. The sequence goes on from NC_087062.1 coordinate 42,491,957, forward strand.
ATCACACGAATTTTTATAGGAGTTCGCATATCAGATGTGAAATTTTTTTAGCATCACTGTTTATGAGACTTATGGTCTAAAATCTTGCATTTAAATTGCCTTTTATGTTTTGGCAACAAATTTTTTTTACTGCAAGAGAAAAATTAGCAAGAAAATGGCCAGTGGACATGTATAAAATGAAAATCTTTGCTAGCATACTACTACATTCATAAAGAAATTTCCTTTATGAGCCAGATGTAGGTCCATCAGGCCCTCGGGGACTTTTTATGTTCAGTTTTTTTTTTCGAAAATAAAGTTTCTAGCTCTTTTAAAAGCCGGTAGTCATTTTTCTCCCTCTGATTTCTATTTATTTCAAAGAAAGAAGTAAATGTGCCATCTGAAACGATCCTTGGTTGGTTTGAATACAAATTAGTTAAAAAATTTTTGAATTCACGAAGAAAGTCTTCGTCTTTCGTGAAATTGGTGCCGCTTTTTAGTCATCTTTCAATGAACTAGACAAGCTTTTTGAAATCCATTGCTTCAAAATTTTCGGAATCCTTCAAAACTGTTTTGAAGAATTTTCTTTGTTTTTGATAATTCAAATAACTGTTGCTTTTTTCATTGCTTTGCCATATCGCTATTACGAAAACTTTGATGTATAATTTTGTCAGCGTTGGAAATTATTTTGCATTAATTGAGTTACGTAACAGCTTTTGGTGATACTTGATCATGGAAATTTCAAATAGTTAATCTCTCTTTTTGTTGTCTTGACTATATATCAGTAGGTCTCAAAAATCTTGAAGTTTTGTTTTTTGAGCGCCTTTTTGATATTATGCGCGTTATCATTTGAGAAGATTTCTTTCATTTTCTAGTAGCGAGGTCCTGTTTTCATTAAAAACTGTTATTTTTTCGAAAAATACAAAACAGATGATCGAATAGAGAAGTCTGAATGTATGAGGTACAATCATGTTCTCTACAGAAACTCATAAGAAAGTAGTCTAGACGTGCAAAAGTTTTTGTTTTTTTTTCCATAATGAATCTAATCAAATTGTTCCTTTTCCTCTGCGAAGTCTAACAACTGAAATTTATCTAAAATCTAGTTCTTTGGCCTTTTGAATTGCCTAGTCTTTTTTGGACTCAATTCCATTGAGCTGTTGCTGTCATCATATGGGAGGTTTTTGAAATCGCCAGTCAAAAAATTTTGGATCCCTTGCGTAAAAATTTGAGACTCAGGGCCAAAATTTTTAATGTCACTGCATAGGTTTTGGATTCAAATAAATTTTCACAAAAGTGTAGTCTATTGAAGTAAAAATTACCATTCGAAATCTGTTAGAAGATGCAAGATCGTTCATTGTGCCAAGGTTAGCTGAGCAAACAATCATTAGTCTACCAGCATTGTTTGCCTTTGCAATGAAAACATAAAGAATATCATGTTTTTCAATTAAACTACAGTGTAAGCTATCAATAGTTGAAGTTTTGCTTCTTGAAGCTTGAGATTGATACTTGTGCTTTTCTGCTAAGCGAACCATTTTAACAAATTGAGTGCAATTCGGCAGGATTTCCCAAACCAAACTCGTTTAGTGAGAATAAATCTGGTAATTTCGCCATTTCTGTAATTACGCAGTTGAGTCATCAGTGGGGTCATAATATTGTAATGACTGATATCCAGTTTAAATTTTTTTGTTCTAGATAAAAATGGTTTTAAAAAAGCAGGGTTATTTTCCTTTTTTTTCATTGAAATTCTGGTTCAACTTGGAAAAATTATTGTAATCATGAAACTCTAGAATCTGTTTGCAGAGATTCCTGCCTGTAGATTTTGACAAATTTAACAATTTATCTGAATATTGAGCTAGGAAACTGCAGTTGATGAGATCTTTAAAACGTTTATCCAAGACAAAACAATCTTTTGTTTCCATAGTCTGCTTCAAATTGACCGTGGGGTGCAACACGGACTTTTTTCAGAAACCAACGTGTCACATCGTAGAATATCTTCGCTGCTACTAGTTACTAATGTTAGATTTGGGTTTTCCGCAGAATCTGTTTCTACCTTGTCGCAATGTTGATTTGAAAGTTCTAAGGGGACTGAATATCTTCACTGATTGGAAGGAAGTTTGCTCGACATGCATATTAACGAGTTTGTCTTACCTTGAATCGTTTATGAAACCACTATTTGAACTCTAAATAGTAAGTGTTTTGGCTTCTCTGAAGAAATAACAATCCACATGATGTCTTTTGTCTCGTTTTCCTTGTAAATTACAGTTTGAACATTTATGTAAAACTGGAAAATTTAAAAACTAAGTTCCACATCTTCCCCTATTTTGATGGATTGCGGTCGCGTATTGTATAACCAGTCACATTAAAGCTTTTCCTAAGTTTCATTTTTATTACTCAATTCCAGTAGAGTTCGCACACGATGAACGTTTTCCCTAGAATCATTGTTTAAGCAGCTTTGTCGTGATATTATTGTGCTGTGGTTACTTGAACTTGGTAGTTGCAGAAATTTCAGAGCAGCTAGGTCATTACCAGGAAAAAACAGATTTTTTCACCCGGATAAACTTGAAAAAAACAAACAAGATTCTTTCTCTTCACAATTCACGTGCTTGTATTTTGTTTTTTTTTCTTTGAAATTGTAAATTAAATTTTTTTAGTTGAGTGTATCATAATCAAAATGTACATCAAATAACATCATAATCATTTTTAACGAAAACAACTTATCGAGTTAGCAACCTAAATGTTGACACAAAAAACAGCTTGTAAATTGTTAAGAGCTCGTCTAGATAGTTTCTGAACCGTTTGTGTACATTTTTTGTTCAAACGGATACTGACGGATACTGGTCCTGATCGGTAAACTGTTTTCTGATCTTTCTGTTACTTGTGCTTAAATTACATTTTTTAGTAACGGATACAAAGTATCCTGGTACGCTTGAAATTTCTACCTTCTACTTCTTAGCAGTTTTTGTTCAATTGACATTACGCTTACCGGATACCGCGTATCCTGGTTTGTTGCTGAAGTCTAATTTATCTTTGGTAGTTTTTATCAGAAAGAGCAATTTGTATTCTGTATCTTCCATACTTCCCATGATACAAATGTTTGCAAGTTGATTTTCCATGACGTCGGTAATTTTGAATAAGCACCACGAATAACCGCAACAACATACTTCAGCGTTGCAATGTTCGTTGATACAAAAACGTCACGCAAACTGTTAATCTTTAGTACGTTTCTTGAAGTTTGTAGTGAGGGACAACTGAAACTTAAGTGTTCGAATGTCTCGCATTCTAAAAGAAACATTCGGGGGCAATCTCAAGAAATAAAAACCACAACTTTTCTCGATCTCTGAAAACAGCGTACGCAAGTAAAAAAAGCAAGTTTTTTCCCATACATCAAGCCTTGAAATTTTTCAAACTTTGCCAGTAAAATTAATCAATTCTTCTTCTGAACAGAGATAACGGTTTGCAGCAAAACACAAGCGAGAAATTGCAGCTCGATGAAAACAACAGTTTTTTAAGCAGAAATAAAAAACATTTCGCAATTTTGTCTGCAGTGTTAAAATTAAACGGCTATTTGTAACGTTTGAAATTATTGCAAAATCACTCGAACTTATTTCAGTAGAGATGTTCGTATCTCTCAACAAATTTTTGATTTCTTTTGGGAGAAGAAGTTCTGGTGGTAACAAACTATTTTGATCTGACATATCGGAAGCAAAGACATCGTTTACTTTCAGACTGAAAAGTTTGAGTTGTGGGCATAGTAAGTCTACCCTACCATCTAAATTTGGGTGATATAAAACTTCTTTCATTATGTCGAGTCTGCTTGGTTTTTTCAATTCTGCATTTAATAATTCTTGGCATTTACTAACATTATCCAAGTTAACTGTAGTATGACGAGAAAATTGAAAAAAACTTAAGAAGAACATAAACTGACAGTGTTAATGACTCGGCCCTCAAAGATTTAGTTAGTGAAATTAACCCTCGATGATTTTGAGTTTGAGAACTCAAAAATAGTTCAATTTTTTCAACTTTTTGGGAAGTGTGAAACCGGACACCAAATTTTTTTGTATCCTTGAATGTTTTATATGGTGATAATTCAGGTATAGAAACCACTTCATTCTTACGTATGTTTATCTTCATTTGAGTTTCTTTGCAAAATGTGTCGATTAAGCAAAACAACCTGTCAATACATAGGACTTTGATAAGGCAAATTATGTCGTCTGCATATGAAACTAGTTTGGGGGCAGAATAACCCGAAACCTTCAATTGCTTCTGTAGATTCAATTGCTTGAAGAAGAGGTTCGATAAACGCTATGAACAAAAATGCGGAAAAAAGGCAGCCTTGTCTCACACCGCGATGAATTTTGAAGCTGGCTGATAAAAAACCATTTATCTCAATTACTGTTTTTGAGTCTAAATACGAAGTCTTAACGGAAAACTCATCAAGGTTTAACTCTTTCAAAATTTTGATGAGAAGTGATCTTTGAATTCTGTCGAATGCTTTAGAAAAGTCTAATTTCACAGCAGATGAATCTCGGTTAGCCAATCGTTCTGGAGTAATCGCTTTTTTCAACTTTCGTATTGCTGTGTGCATTTGTCTTCCAGGCAAATACAAGTGCTGATGTTTTTTTACAACTTTGCAAAGGTCTCTTTTAATTCTATTACAGACAACATGGGCAAAATTTTTCGCGTCAGTATTAATGAGACTGTTCGGGCAAAATTTTTGTTATGCTATGGCATTTTCAAATTTCGGGAGCAGTTTGATTATTGCTAAATAAAACCTGTTAGGGAGTTTTCCACCATGAGCAAATTGATTGAAGTTTTTAGCGAAAATCAAACAAAACTCATCCGTGAAAGTCTTATATAACCGAGATGTAACGCCGTCTGGTCCAAGCGAGCTTTACAAATTCAGTTTGCTTATAGCCAACTGAAATTTATCTTCTGTAAAATAAATTATAGCCATCATTCTCATTATTTTTGAGTTTAATTTTTGATAAAAACGTCATTAGTAGCTGCTCGGAGTCTGTTGTAAAACTTTTTGAAAAAAAAATTGAAAAATACTTTCGAAAATGATTAAGATTGTCCTCATCCGTATGATAAACGTTCTGATCCACTTGAAATCGCTTGATTGAGTTAATTGTGTTTTTTGAGGTGTAGTGACTACAGAAACTTTGGGCACACCCTCAAAAGTATAGCTGAGAGTTTTCTGAATTTTTCAAAAATCTGAAAAATCTTTTTCCTTGGAAACTTTTTGATGATGTTCCAGCACCAAATGATGTTTTTTAATCAAACTCGGGTTGGGACCTTTTCCGCTAAGATTTCAATCTCTGAGAACATTTTCCTGATACTTCAATAAATTAAGTTCTTTCTGATCTACACGCCTTTTGTTCTCTTGAATAAACTTCAGAAGGTCAAAAAAATTATGCTTAAAGTTGTCGTGTTGATTCTTTTTCAAAAATTTTTTTTTAAATCTTCACGAACTAAGCTGGCGTTGTTTTTTAAAATTTCTTCATTTAATTTCCAGTAACTGGGGTCACGCTAATACAAGATATTTGGCTTAAAAAAGTGTGTAGGAGCAAATGATCAGAGATTGATATTTGAGTGCTTTGCCTTGAGTCATACTCTGTTTCGAAATTCATAAAAATATAATCTATGCGCGCAAATATTTTGTATTGTTTGTCATAATGTGTATAATCACAAAAATCCTTCTTGAAAGCAGAATCAACAAAACCAGATCAATCAAGAATATGTTTTTTGCGCTGGGTAAATCGTTTGATATTTGCATCATTTAACTTAAGTGTTGATGAACTGTTAATATTGTCATAACTCAACGCACTAAAATCACCCCTCTTGATAATGTTCAATTTTTTGAATAAAAATCTGATGCTCAATTTCAGGGAATTCAAAGTTGCTCGGAAGGAATTTGGGTTCGCATAAACGATGATAATAAACCAATCAAGTTTGACAAAAATAACCATTTGAAAACCTATACTTGAAGCAATTCTTTTTGCAGGACTCAGGTTTCATGACCGCAACGTTCAGAAACCACCAAAATTATTTTAGCGCGGTATGAAATCAAATAAAAAATTATATTCATCCAGTAAACTCAGATGTATACCTGTAAAATTTGATATTTTGAATGAATGCACAAAATGAAACTAGGCGATTTTTTTTAATACTTGGTGTTTTTTGATAAGTGAGTGTAATTAAGGTGGATTTATTATGCTAAAAATGTTAATGGAGGAAATATCTGGTTTTTAGCACGTAGTAATTTTGCGAAAACGTCCATCAACCAAGTGTTCTCCGTAATTTTTAGATTTCATTTTAGGCCCTTTCTTCCGTGTTGAAACTGAACAAGATTTTGGTGAAACTTATCGCTCTCTCTTTGTAAGCGTTTTTCCGTCAGAGGAACATTTTCGTTTTTTTTTTCGATATTTAAATTGTCTTTTTTTCTCTGGCAGAGTAAGAGTGAAAATCTGCAACCTGATTGTTGAGAACTTCATCCTTTTGTTTTTCTTCGCTTGGAGTTACTGCACTGTTTGTTTTAAATTCATTAACCAAAGTTCTAGATGGTGGTGTTTCGACATTCTTTCCTTCGACATTTTTGCTACCATTACAAACTTATCGCTTGTTGTTTCGTCATCGTTTTTCTCGTTGCTGGCATTATTGGAGCTTGGTTTTTGTGGGGACTGATTATTTGGATTTTTGGTTTCCTAAGTTGCACCAATCATCGTGATGAACTTTTTCCTGTCGTCCAGAAATCTTACATTTTTGACATTCATGTAGTGAAGGTATGTGAAACGAGATTTCTACACCTTCCCACAATTTAAAGTCATCCACTCTCGATTTGAAAGACCAGTCCCTCTGCTTTTTCTTTTGTTCTTCGTTTTGCGTTTTAACTTCTGAAATTGCTCTTACCGTGTAAACATAATGACCCGGTTCAGTTACGATACAGGTCTCACGTTGGAATATGAGTTATGTCTTTTGGCAATTGGAGAAACAATCTCGCTTCGATATCGTTGCATACATAAGGCATTCGACCATTTGATTTTGGCTAGTTTAGGGTAAAGGTTCTTGGTTCTATGATACATTGGAAAGCATCCCATGGGAATTACCGTCCTATTAAGTAAATTGATTCCTTCGCTTTTGATGCTAGTAATGAAGTGCTCTGCTTCGGGGGGGTCAAGCCGACGCGACATCAAGCCGACGAGATTTCAAGCCGAATCGTAAAATTAGAGACTTCAAGCCGAATATTTTCTTATAAAGTTGTGAAATATGGTTAATTTGAAAGTTTGATTGAAAAATTTTGGAATTTCTTGATCTTTCTTCACTACCCCCAAATGCCCATGGCCTACCCCACCATCTAAAATTGGATGATTTAAAATTTTTTTCCTCATGTCGAGTCTGCTTGATTTTTTAATTGTGCATTTAATAACTCTTCGCATTTACTAACAGTATCCAAGTTAACTGTAGTATGACGAGCCATATGAAAAAACTTAGGGAAAACATAAACTGACAGTGTTAATGACTTGACCCTCAAAAATTTACTTAGTGACATTAACCCTCGATGTTTTTGAATTTGAGAACTCAACAGTAGTTCAATATTTTCATATTTTTGGGAAGTGTAAAACAGGACACCAAGTATTTTTGTTTACTTGACTGTTTTATAGGGTGATAACTCAGGAATAGAAAGCACTTAATTTTTATTTATGCTTATCATCATTTGAGTTTCACAACTTTACAATCATCACAACTTTGCAAAGTTCTTTTTTAATTCTATTACAGAATACATGGGCTAAAATTTTTGCGTCAGTATTCATGAGATTGATCGGGCGAAAATCTTGTACTGCCATAGCATTTTCAGATTTCGGGAGCAATCTGTATTGAGAGTTTTTCACCATGAGTAGATTGATTGAAAACTTTAGCTGAAATCAAACAAAACCCATCCGTGAAAGTCTTATATAGCCGAGATGTAAGGCCGCCTGGTCCAGGCGAGCTTTTCAAATTCAGTTTGTTTATAGTCAACTGATTTTCATCTTCTGTGAAGGAATTATAGCCATCATTCTCATTATTTTTGAGTTTAATTTTTGATAAAAACGTCATTAGTAGCTGCTCGGAGTCTGTTGTAAAATTTTTGAAAAAAAATTTGAAAAATACTTTCGAAAATGATTAAGAATGTCCTCATCCGTATGATAAACGTTCTGATCCACTTGAAATCGCTTGATTGAGTTAATTGTGTTTTTTGAGGTGTAGTGACTACAGAAACTTGAGCACACCCTCAAAAGTATAGCTGAGAGTTTTCTGAATTTTTCAAAAATCTGAAAAATCTTTTTCCTTGGAAACTTTTTGATGATGTTCCAGCACCAAATGATGTTTTTTAATCAAACTCGGGTTGGGACCTTTTCCGCTAAGAATTCAATCTCTGAGAACATTTTCCTGATACTTCAATAAATTAAGTTCTTTCTGATCTACACGCCTTTTGTTCTCTTGAATAAACTTCAGAAGGTCAAAAAAATTATGCTTAAAGTTGTCGTGTTGATTCTTTTTCAAAAATTTTTTTTTAAATCTTCACGAACTAAGCTGGCGTTGTTTTTTAAAATTTCTTCATTTAATTTCCAGTAACTGGGGTCACGCTAATACAAGATATTTGGCTTAAAAAAGTGTGTAGGAGCAAATGATCAGAGATTGATATTTGAGTGCTTTGCATTGAGTCATACTCTGTTTCGAAATTCATAAAAATATAATCTATGCGCGCAAATATTTTGTGTTGTTTGTCATAATGTGTATAATCACAAAAATCCTTCTTGAAAGCAGAATCAACAAAACCAGATCAATCAAGAATATGTTTTTTGCGCTGGGTAAATCGTTTGATATTTGCATCATTTAACTTAAGTGTTGATGAACTGTTAATATTGTCATAACTCAACGCATTAAAATCACCCGTCTTGATAATGTTCAATTTTTTGAATAAAAATCTGATGCTCAATTTCAGGGAATTCAAAGTTGCTCGGAAGGAATTTGGGTTCGCATAAACGATGATAATAAACCAATCAAGTTTGACAAAAATAACCATTTGAAAACCTATACTTGAAGCAATTCTTTTTGCAGGACTCAGGTTTCATGACCGCAACGTTCAGAAACCACCAAAATTATTTTAGCGCGGTATGAAATCAAATAAAAAATTATATTCATCCAGTAAACTCAGATGTATACCTGTAAAATTTGATATTTTGAATGAATGCACAAAATGAAACTAGGCGATTGTTTTTAATACTTGGTGTTTTTTGATAAGTGAGTGTAATTAAGGTGGATTTATTATGCTAAAAATGTTAATGGAGGAAATATCTGGTTTTTAGCACGTATTAATTTTGCGAAAACGTCCATCAACCAAGTGTTCTCCGTAATTTTTAGATTTCATTTTAGGCCCTTTCTTCCGTGTTGAAACTGACCAAGAGGTTGGTGAAACTTATCGCTCTCTCTTTGTAAGCGTTTTTCCGTCAGAGGAACATTTTCGTTTTTTTTTTCGATATTTAAATTGTCTTTTTTTCTCTGGCAGAGTAAGAGTGAAAATCTGCAACCTGATTGTTGAGAACTTCATCCTTTTGTTTTTCTTCGCTTGGAGTTACTGCACTGTTTGTTTTAAATTCATTAACCAAAGTTCTAGATGGTGGTGTTTCGACATTCTTTCCTTCGACATTTTTGCTACCATTACAAACTTATCGCTTGTTGTTTCGTCATCGTTTTTCTCGTTGCTGGCATTATTGGAGCTTGGTTTTTGTGGGGACTGATTATTTGGATTTTTGGTTTCCTAAGTTGCACCAATCATCGTGATGAACTTTTTCCTGGCGTCCAGAAATCTTACATTTTTGACATTCATGTAGTGAAGGTATGTGAAACGAGATTTCTACACCTTCCCACAATTTAAAGTCATCCACTCTCGATTTGAAAGACCAGTCCCTCTGCTTTTTCTTTTGTTCTTCGTTTTGCGTTTTAACTTCTGAAATTGCTCTTCCCGTGTAAACATAATGACCCGGTTCAGTTACGATACAGGTCTCACGTTGGAATATGAGTTATGTCTTCTGGCAATTGGAGAAAAAATCTCGCTTCGATATCCTTGCATACATAAGGCATTCGACCATTTGATTTTGGCTAGTTTAGGGTAAAGGTTCTTGGTTCTATGATACCTTGGAAAGCATCCCATGGGAATTACCGTCCTATTAAGTAAATTGATTCCTTCGCTTTTGACACTAGTTATGAAGTGCTCTGCTTCGGGGGGGGGGGTCAAGCCGACGGGACATCAAGCCGACGAGGTTACAAGCCGAATCGTAAAATTAGAGACTTCAAGCCGAATATTTTCTTATAAAGTTGTAAAATATGATTAATTTGAAAGTTTGATTGAAAAATTTTGGGATTTCATGATCTTTCTTCACTACCCCCAAATGCCCATGGCCTACCCCACCATCTAAAATTGGGTGATTTAAAAACTTTTTTCCTTATGTCGATTCTGCTTGATTTTTTCAATTCTGCATTTATTAACTCTTGGCATTTACTAACAGTATCCAAGTTAATTGTAGTATGACGAGCCATATGAAAAAACTTAGGGAAAACATAAACTGACAGTGTTAATGACTTGACCCTCTGACAGTGTTAATGACTTGAATTTACTAAGTGAAAATAACCCTCGATGTTTTTGAACTTGAGAACTCAACAGTTGCTCAATATTTTCATATTTTTGGGAAGTGTAAAACAGGACACCAAGTGTTTTTGTTTACTTGACTGCTTTATAGGGTGATAACTCAGGAATAGAAATTACATAATTTTTACTTATGCTTAATATCATTTGAGTTTCACAACTTTACAATCATCACAACTTTGCAAAGGTCTTTTTTGATTCTATTACAGAATACATGGGCTAAAAATTTTGCGTCAGTATTCATGAGATTGATCGGGCGAAAATCTTGTACTGCCATAGCATTTTCAGATTTCGGGAGCAATCTGTATTGGGAGTTTTTCACAATGAGCAGATTGATAGAAAACTTTAGCTCAAATCAAACAAAACCCATCCGTGAAAGTCTTATATAGCCGAGATGTAAGGCCGCCTGGTCCAGGCGAGCTTTTCAAATTCAGTTTGTTTTTGCCAACTGAAATTTATCTTCTGTAAAACAAATTATAGCCATCATTCTCATTGTTTTTGAGTTTAATTTTTGATAAAAACGTCATTAGTAGCTGCTCGGAGTCTGTTGTAAAACTTTTTGAAAAAAATTTTGAAACATACTTTCGAAAATGATTAAGATTGTCCTCATCCGTATGATAAACGTTCTGATCCACTTGAAATCGCTTGATTGAGTTAATTGTGTTTTGTGAGGTGTATTGGCTACAGAAACTTGGGCACACCCTCAAAATTATAGCTGAGAGTTTTCTGAATTTTTCAAAAATCTGAAAAATCTTTTTCCTTGGAAACTTTTTGATGATGTTCCAGCAGATGGCGTTTTTTGATAAGTGAGGGTAATTTAGCTGGATTTATTATGCTAAAAATGTTAATGAAGGAAATATCTGCTTTTTCGCACATGGTTATTTTGCAAAAACTTCCATCCAACCAAGTGTTCTCCGTAATTTTTAGATTTCATATTAGGCCCTTTCTTCCGTGTTGAACTGACCAAGAGGTTGGAAAAAATTCACGCTCTCTCTTTGTGAGCGTTTTTCCGTCAGAGGAACATTTCCGTTTGTTGTTTTTGATATTTAAATTTTATTTTTTTTTCTGGCAGAGTAAGAGTGAAAATCTGCGACCTGATTGTTGAGGACCTCATCCTTTTGTTTTTCTTCGCTTGGAGTTGCTGCACTGTTTGTTTTAAATTCATTAACCAAAGTTCTAGATAGTGGTGTTTCGACATTCTTTCCTTCGTCATTTTTATTACCATTACAAAATTTATCGCTTGTTGTTTCGTCATCGTTTTTCTCGTTGCTGGCATTATTGGAGCTTGGTTTTTGTGGGGACTGATTATTTGGATTTTTGGTTTCCTAAGTTGCACCAATCATCGTGATGACCTTTTTCCTGGCGTCCAGAAACCTTACATTTTTGTCATTCATGTAGTGAAGGTATGTGAAACGAGATTTCTACACATTCCCACAATTTAAAGTTATCCATTCTCGATTTGTAAGACCAGTCCGTCTGCTTTTTCTTTTGTTCTTCGTTTTGCGTTTTAACTTCTGAAATTGCTCTTCCCGTGTAAACATAATGACCCGGTTCAGTTACGATACAGGTCTCACTTGGAATACAGAGCTATGAGTTATGTCTTCTGGCAATTGGAGAAACAATCTCGCTTCGATATCGTTGCATACATAAGGCATTCGACCATTTGATTTTGGCTAGTTTAGGGTAAAGGTTCTTGGTTCTATGATACATTGGAAAGCATCCCATGGGAGTTACCGTCCTATTAAGTAAATTGATTCCTTCGCTTTTGATGCTAGTAATGAAGTGCTCTGCTTCGGGGGGGTCAAGCCGACGGGACATCAAGCCGACGAGATTTCAAGCCGAATCGTAAAATTAGAGACTTCAAGCCGAATATTTTCATATAAAGTTGTGAAATATGGTTAATTTGAAAGTTTGATTGAAAAATTTCGGAATTTCTTGATCTTTCTTCACTACCCCCAAATGCCCATGGCCTACCCCACCATCTAAAATTGGATGATTTAAAATTTTTTTCCTCATGTCGAGTCTGCTTGATTTTTTAATTGTGCATTTAATAACTCTTCGCATTTACTAACAGTATCCAAGTTAACTGTAGTATGACGAGCCATATGAAAAAACTTAGGGAAAACATAAACTGACAGTGTTAATGACTTGACCCTCAAAAATTTACTTAGTGACATTAACCCTCGATGTTTTTGAATTTGAGAACTCAACAGTAGTTCAATATTTTCATATTTTTGGGAAGTGTAATACAGGACACCAAGTATTTTTGTTTACTTGACTGTTTTATAGGGTGATAGCTCAGGAATAGAAAATACATAATTTTTACTTATGCTTAATATCATTTGAGTTTCACAACTTTACAATCATCACAACTTTGCAAAGGTCTTTTTTGATTCTATTACAGAATACATGGGCTAAAATTTTTGCGTCAGTATTCATGAGATTGATCGGGCGAAAATCTTGTACTGCCATAGCATTTTCAGATTTCGGGAGCAATCTGTATTGAGAGTTTTTCACCATGAGTAGATTGATTGAAAACTTTAGCTGAAATCAAACAAAACCCATCCGTGAAAGTCTTATATAGCCGAGATGTAAGGCCGCCTGGTCCAGGCGAGCTTTTCAAATTCAGTTTGTTTATAGTCAACTGATTTTCATCTTCTGTGAAGGAATTATAGCCATCATTCTCATTATTTTTGAGTTTAATTTTTGATAAAAACGTCATTAGTAGCTGCTCGGAGTCTGTTGTAAAATTTTTAAAAAAAAATTTGAAAAATACTTTCGAAAATGATTAAGAATGTCCTCATCCGTATGATAAACGTTCTGATCCACTTGAAATCGCTTGATTGAGTTTATTGTGTTTTTTGAGGTGTATTGACTACAGAAACTTGGGCACACCCTCAAAAGTATAGCTGAGAGTTTTCTGAATTTTTCAAAAATCTGAAAAATCTTTTTCCTTGGAAACTTTTTGATGATGTTCCAGCACCAAATGATGTTTTTTAATCAAACTCGGGTCGGACCTTTTCCGCTAAGATTTCAATCTCTGAGAACATTTTCCTGATACTTCAATAAATTAAGTTCTTTCTGATCTACACGCCTTTTGTTCTCTTGAATAAACTTCAGAAGGTCAAAAAAATTATGCTTAAAGTTGTCGTGTTGATTCTTTTTCAAAAAAATTTTTTTAAATCTTCACGAACTAAGCTGGCGTTGTTTTTTAAAATTTCTTCATTTAATTTCCAGTAACTGGGGTCACGCTAATACAAGATATTTGGCTTAAAAAAGTGTGTAGGAGCAAATGATCAGAGATTGATATTTGAGTGCTTTGCATTGAGTCATACTCTGTTTCGAAATTCATAAAAATATAATCTATGCGCGCAAATATTTTGTGTTGTTTGTCATAATGTGTATAATCACAAAAATCCTTCTTGAAAGCAGAATCAACAAAACCAGATCAATCAAGAATATGTTTTTTGCGCTGGGTAAATCGTTTGATATTTGCATCATTTAACTTAAGTGTTGATGAACTGTTAATATTGTCATAACTCAACGCATTAAAATCACCCGTCTTGATAATGTTCAATTTTTTGAATAAAAATCTGATGCTCAATTTCAGGGAATTCAAAGTTGCTCGGAAGGAATTTGGGTTCGCATAAACGATGATAATAAACCAATCAAGTTTGACAAAAATAACCATTTGAAAACCTATACTTGAAGCAATTCTTTTTGCAGGACTCAGGTTTCATGACCGCAACGTTCAGAAACCACCAAAATTATTTTAGCGCGGTATGAAATCAAATAAAAAATTATATTCATCCAGTAAACTCAGATGTATACCTGTAAAATTTGATATTTTGAATGAATGCACAAAATGAAACTAGGCGATTTTTTTTAATACTTGGTGTTTTTTGATAAGTGAGTGTAATTAAGGTGGATTTATTATGCTAAAAATGTTAATGGAGGAAATATCTGGTTTTTAGCACGTAGTAATTTTGCGAAAACGTCCATCAACCAAGTGTTCTCCGTAATTTTTAGATTTCATTTTAGGCCCTTTCTTCCGTGTTGAAACTGACCAAGAGGTTGGTGAAACTTATCGCTCTCTCTTTGTAAGCGTTTTTCCGTCAGAGGAACATTTTCGTTTTTTTTTCGATATATAAATTGTCTTTTTTTCTCTGGCAGAGTAAGAGTGAAAATCTGCAACCTGATTGTTGAGAACATCATCCTTTTGTTTTTCTTCGCTTGGAGTTACTGCACTGTTTGTTTTAAATTCATTAACCAAAGTTCTAGATGGTGGTGTTTCGACATTCTTTCCTTCGACATTTTTGCTACCATTACAAACTTATTGCTTGTTGTTTCGTCATCGTTTTTCTCGTTGCTGGCATTATTGGAGCTTGGTTTTTGTGGGGACTGATTATTTGGATTTTTGGTTTCCTAAGTTGCACCAATCATCGTGATGAACTTTTTCCTGGCGTCCAGAAATCTTACATTTTTGACATTCATGTAGTGAAGGTATGTGAAACGAGATTTCTACACCTTCCCACAATTTAAAGTCATCCACTCTCGATTTGAAAGACCAGTCCCTCTGCTTTTTCTTTTGTTCTTCGTTTTGCGTTTTAACTTCTGAAATTGCTCTTCCCGTGTAAACATAATGACCCGGTTCAGTTACGATACAGGTCTCACGTTGGAATATGAGTTATGTCTTCTGGCAATTGGAGAAGAAATCTCGCTTCGATATCCTTGCATACATAAGGCATTCGACCACTTGATTTTGGCTAGTTTAGGGTAAAGGTTCTTGGTTCTATGATACCTTGGAAAGCATCCCATGGGAATTACCGTCCTATTAAGTAAATTGATTCCTTCGCTTTTGATACTAGTTATGAAGTGCTCTGTTTCGGGGGGGGGGGGTCAAGCCGACGGGACATCAAGCCGACGAGGTTACAAGCCGAATCGTAAAATTAGAGACTTCAAGCCGAATATTTTCTTATAAAGTTGTAAAATATGATTAATTTGAAAGTTTGATTGAAAAATTTTGGGATTTCATGATCTTTCTTCACTACCCCCAAATGCCCATGGCCTACCCCACCATCTAAAATTGGGTGATTTAAAAACTTTTTTCCTTATGTCGATTCTGCTTGATTTTTTCAATTCTGCATTTATTAAATCTTGGCATTTACTAACAGTATCCAAGTTAATTGTAGTATGACGAGCCATATGAAAAAACTTAGGGAAAACATAAACTGACAGTGTTAATGATTTGACCCTCTGACAGTGTTAATGACTTGAATTTACTAAGTGAAAATAACCCTCGATGTTTTTGAACTTGAGAACTCAACAGTTGCTCAATATTTTCATATTTTTGGGAAGTGTAAAACAGGACACCAAGTGTTTTTGTTTACTTGACTGCTTTATAGGGTGATAACTCAGGAATAGAAAATACATAATTTTTACTTATGCTTAATATCATTTGAGTTTCACAACTTTACAATCATCACAACTTTGCAAAGGTCTTTTTTGATTCTATTACAGAATACATGGGCTAAAAATTTTGCGTCAGTATTCATGAGATTGATCGGGCGAAAATCTTGTACTGCCATAGCATTTTCAGATTTCGGGAGCAATCTGTATTGGGAGTTTTTCACAATGAGCAGATTGATTGAAAACTTTAGCTCAAATAAAAAAAAACCCATCCGTGAAAGTCTTATATAACCGAGATGTAAGGCCGCCTGGTCCAGGCGAGCTTTTCAAATTCAGTTTGTTTTTGCCAACTGAAATTTATCTTCTGTAAAACAAATTATAGCCATCATTCTCATTATTTTTGAGTTTAATTTTTGATAAAAACGTCATTAGTAGCTGCTCGGAGTCTGTTGTAAAACTTTTTGAAAAAACTTTTGAAACATACTTTCGAAAATGATTAAGATTGTCCTCATCCGTATGATAAACGTTCTGATCCACTTGAAATCGCTTGATTGAGTTAATTGTGTTTTTTGAGGTGTATTGACTACAGAAACTTGGGCACACCCTCAAAAGTATAGCTGAGAGTTTTCTGAATTTTTCAAAAATCTGAAAAATCTTTTTCCTTGGAAACTTTTTGATGATGTTCCAGCACCAAATGATGTTTTTTAATCAAACTCGGGTTCGGACCTTTTCCGCTAAGAATTCAATCTCTGAGAACATTTTCCTGATACTTCAATAAATTAAGTTCTTTCTGATCTACACGCCTTTTGTTCTCTTGAATAAACTTCAGAAGGTCAAAAAAACTATGCTTAAAGTTGTCGTGTTGATTCTTTTTCAAAAAAAGTTTTCTAAATCTTCACGAACTCAGCTGGTGTTGTTTTTTAAAATTTTTTCATTTAATTTCCAGTAACTGGGGTCACGCTAATACAAGATATTTGGCTTAAAAAAAGTGTGTAGGAGAAAATGATCAGAGATTGATATTTGAGTGCTTTGCATAGAGTCATACTCTGTTTCGAAGTATGGTAAATCGTTTGATATTTGCATCATTTAACTTAGGTATTGAAGAACTGTTAATTTTGTCATAACTCAACGCATTAAAATCACCCGTCATTATAATTAAAAGTTTTTGGTTAAAAATCTGATGTTTTATTTCAGGGAATTCAAAGTTGCTTGGAAGGAAATTGGGTTTGCATAAACGTTGATAACAAACCAATCAAGTTGGACAAAATTTAACATTTGAAAACCTGTATTTGGAGTCATTATTTTGCAGGACTCAAATTTGATGATCATAATGTTAGAAAACAACCAGAATCAATTGAACCCGGTATAGAATCAAATGAAACATTGTATTTATCCAAAAACTCAGATGTATATTTTGTAATGTTTGATATTTTTGCTTCTTGAATGCACAAATTTAAACTGGAGGATTTTTTTTTAATTATGGACATTTTTTGATACGTGAGTGTAATTTAGCTGGATTCCCTATGCTTAAAATGTTAAGAGAGAAAATATTTGGTTTTTTGCACATAAAAATTTTGCTAAAACTTTCCTCCAACCAAGTCTTCTCCGTAGTTCTCCGTAATTATCTGTCTTCTCCGTAATTATAAACAATCAAAAAAGACTGTTTATAAACTAGAAATCAGTCGGTTTTTACTGCTCTTTTTTCTTTATTTTCGCCTTTGATCTTTCTGACCTTCAAACTCTAAATGAAAATTCTCTAAAAACAAAAAAACAGTCGTTCAGATAGAGATTAATCTTAACTAGAAAATATATTCGAATTAAAACAAAACGTCCGTATATTATATTACCAAACCCTAAATTTGGAAAATTTCCTACATGTTTTATTCGAAAATCTGTAATAAAAAACCGAACTTGGCAAAAGAAAAAGACAACTACAGAAAAACAATTTAGAAGAAAAAGAAATTTATAGCTATTCAACCGAAAAAGAAAACTGTTTTGCAGAAAAATTATTCAGCAGAAAAATAAAATTATTTTGCAGAAAAAAGTTATTTTAGCAGAACATATTTATCAGCAGAAAAACAAGAACTCATTGCTTGATCGAATCAGACGAGCAAACAAAATAATTTTGGGAAAGGAAAAAAGAAACTTATGGGTGCAGAAAAAAGTTATTCTGCAGAAAAAGGAAATAAATTAGCAGAAAAAGAAAGTTATCTCAGCAATAAATTAAATAATTTAGCAAAAAGACAGTATCTGAAGTCATTATCAAGTACTGTCCTTCCAGTTACCAGTCAGTTGCATCCATTTTAAACAAGTCAAGCAAAAAACTTAGCCAAGAAGAATTTAATGGACTTCAAAAATCAGCATTATACAAGAATTACTCCGATTTGTACGATCAAAAGGAAGATTATTTTAAAATATTGGAGTTTATCGAGAAAACATCGGAAGCAGACAAGGATGGCAAACTACAGTCAACATCGAAGAAAGCAAAAAAAGTAACAAAAACTGTGAGAAACTTTTTGCCTTTTCCTATACCAGAGGAGTGTGTAAATTTAAATTTGGGTTCAAGTATAATTGCTAGGATAAAAACTGAAACTTTCCCCAATGATACGGTTGTTCATGCATACAGGAGTAGCTCCACTGAGGTGAAAATAAAAGTCCTTGACCAATATAGTGAAAAAAAGTTTAAGTGTGTGATAATCCAAGATAGAATAAACTCCATCTTAAAAAAAATTTACTCAGCGGTTGATGAATTTAGCGCCAAATATGAAGAACTAATCGCTTGAATAACTGCAAATTTTTTGCCAGATTCTATTGTTATTTGCGAAATACCACCAATACTTAACAATGATGATGCTAATGACAACATTGATCATTATAATCGTTTTCAGACTGAAATGTATGGTTCGATGACGTGATTTGAGTTGCTGAATCTAAACTCGAACATCAAAAGCTTGGAGAGGTATCAGAGTTTATATTTTGATACTATGCACCTGAACGATGAATTAAGTATACCATTTTTGCGCAATTGGCTCGGCTCATACGTGTTCAAACACTCAAGTAAACTCCCGAGGGTAAAACCAGCCCCTGATTATGCTGGAAAAGCAATTTCAACCAAAAATTGCTTTCCAATTATCAACATAATAATGTATATAGGTCTACCAATCGACCCTATAGTAACGATCGCATGCACCGATATGGCAGAAAAATTGGTCATGGCCGACAAACTGGTCAAAATAATTTCAACAACAACTCATGGGGCTGTGATAGTAATTATAACCGTAATTTGACTCGTAACCAGCAGTCATATAACTACTCGCAAGGTTTTCATTATTAAGTAATGCTAGTTAGGACTATCTTTTTGATAAACGACCGTTATTTGTAGTTTTAACTAAAACTGTTCTACAAAACGATATGCTGTTACTTTTTGTCTTAACTAGCATATCTGTCATCAGCTTCTGCGAAAGCGATCATTTTGTAGCTTATAAGGTACTGAATAAAAAGAAAGGTAAGTATCTTTTTCCATGGGTTGCCACAATATACTCGAACAAATAATGCACAGTACTTAATAATATAAGCTATTACTATTACAATTATTATACAAAAAACACAAACCAGACTTACAAAAATTAAAAAAGGTCACTTCATAAATTGGAGCTTGGTTTTTGTGGGGACTGATTATTTGGATTTTTGGTTTCCTAAGTTGCACCAATCATCGTTATGACCTTTTTCCTGGCGTCCAGAAATCTTACATTTTTGACATTCATGTAGTGAAAGTATGTGAAACGAGATTTCTACACCTTCCCACAATTTAAAGTCATCCATTCTCGATTTGTAAGAACAGTCCGTCTGCTTTTTTTTTGTTCTTCGTTTTGCGTTGTAACTTCTGAAATCGCTCTTCCCGTGTAAACATAATGACCCGGTTCAGTTACGATACAGGTCTCACTTGGAATACAGAGCTATGAGTTATGTCTTCTGGCAATTGGAGAAACAATCTTGCTTCGATATCGTTGCATACATAAGGCATTCGACCATTTGATTTTGGCTAGTTTAGGGTAAAGGTTCTTGGTTCTATGATACCTTGGAAAGCATCCCATGGCAATTACCGTCCTATTAAGTAAATTGATTCCTTCGCTTTTGATGCTAATTATGAAGTGCTCTGCTTCGGGGGGGGGGGGGGGGGGGGTCAAGCCGACGGGACATCAAGCCGACGAGATTTCAAGCCGAATCGTAAAATTAGAGATTTCAAGCCGAATATTTTCTTATAAAGTTGTGAAATATGATTAATTTGAAATTTTGATTGAAAAATTTCGGAACTTTATGATCTTTCTTCACTACCCCCAAATGCCCATGGCCTACCCCACCATCTAAAATTGGGTGATTTAAAAACTTTTTTCCTTATGTCGAGTCTGCTTGATTTTTTCAATTCTGCATTTAATAACTCTTGGCATTTACTAACAGTATCCAAGTTAACTGTAGTGTGACGAGCCAATTGAAGAAACTTAGGGAGAACATAAACTGACAGTGTTAATGACTCGGCCCTCACAGATTTAATTAGTGAAATTAACCCACGATGTTTTTGAATTTGAGAACTCAACAGTAGTTCAATATTTTCATTTTTTGGGAAGTGTAAAACAGGACACCAAGTATTTTTGTTTACTTGACTGTTTTATAGGGTGATAACTCAGGTATAGAAAGCACTCAATTTTTACTTATGCTAATCATCATTTAAGTTTCACAACTTTACAATCATCACAACTTTGCAAAGGTCTTTTTTGATTCTATTACAGAATACATGGGCTAAAATTTTTGCGTCAGTATTCATGAGATTGATCGGGCAAAAATCTTGTACTGCCATAGCATTTTCAGATCTGTATTGGGAGTTTTTCACCATGAGCAGATTGATTGAAAACTTTAGCTGAAATCAAAGAAAACCCATCCGTGAAAGTCTTATATAGCCGAGATGTAAGGCCGCCTGGTCCAGGCGAGCTTTTCAAATTCAGTTTGTTTATAGTCAACTGAATTTCATCTTCTGTGAAGTAATTGTAGCCATCATTTTCATAATTTGCGAGTTTAGTTTTTGATAAAAACGTCATTAGTGGCTGATCGAAATCTGTTCTAAAACTTTTTAAAAAAAAATTTGAAAAATACTTTTGAAATTGATTAAGATTATCCTCATCCGTATGATAAACGTTCTGATCCACTTGAAATTGCTTGATTGAGTTAATTGTTTTTTGAGGTGTATTGACTACAGAAATTCGGGCACACCCTCAAAAGTATAGCTGAGAGTTTTCTGAATTTTTCGAAAATCTGAAAAATCTTTTTCCTTGGAACTCTTTGACGATGTTCCAGCACCAAATGATGTTTTTCAATCAAACTCGGGTTCGGACCTTTTCCGCTAAGAATTCAATCTCTGAGAACATTTTCATGATACTTCAATAAATTAAGTTCTTTCTGATCTACATGCCTTTTGTTCTCTTGAATAAACTTCAGGAGGTCAAAAAAATTATGCTTAAAGTTTTCGTGTTGATTCCTTTTCCGAAAAGTTTTTTAAATCTTCATGAATTAAGCTGGCGTTGTTTTTTTTAAAATTTCTTTGTTTAATTTTCAGTAACTGAGGCCACGCTGATACAAGAAAAACGGCCTGACAAAAGTCTGTAGGAGAAAATGATCAGAGATTGATATTTGAGTGCTTTGCATAGAGTCATACTCTGTTTCGAAGTATGGTAAATCGTTTGATATTTGCATCATTTAACTTAAGTATTGAAGAACTGTTAATATTGTCATAACTCAACGCATTAAAATCACCCGTCATTATAATTAAAAGTTTTTGGTTAAAAATCTGATGTTTTATTTCAGGGAATTCAAAGTTGCTTGGAAGGAAATTGGGTTTGCATAAACGTTGATAACAAACCAATCAAGTTGGACAAAATTTAACATTTGAAAACCTGTATTTGGAGTCATTATTTTGCAGGACTCAAATTTGATGATCATAGTGTTAGAAAACAACCAGAATCAATTGAACCCGGTGGTATGGAATCAAATGAAACATTGTATTTATCCAAAAACTCAGATGTATATTTTGGGAGGTTTGATATTTTTGCTTCTTGAATGCACAAATTTAAACTGGAGGATTTTTTTTTAATTATGGACATTTTTTGATACGTGAGTGTATTTTTAGCTGGATTTCCTATGCTAAAAATGTTAAAGGAGAAAATATTTGGTTTTTCGCACATAGAAATTTTGCTAAAACTTTCCTCCAACCAAGTCTTCTCCGTAGTTCTCCGTAATTATCCGTCTTCTCCGTAATTATAAACAGTCAAAAAAGACTGTTTATAAACTAGAAATCAGTCGGTTTTTTTGCTCTTTTTTCTTTATTTTCGCTTTTGATCTTTCTGACCTTCAAACACTAATTGAAAATTCTCTAAAAACAAAAATACGGTCGTTTAGATAGAGATTAATCTTTACTAGAAAGTTTATTCGAATTAAAACAAATGGTCCGTATATTATATTACCAAACCCTAAATTTGGAAAATTTCCTACATGTTTTATTCGAAAATCTGTAATAAAAAACCGAACTTGGCAAAAGAAAAAGACAACTACAGAAAAACAATTTAGAAGAAAAAGAAATTTATAGCTATTCAACCGAAAAAGAAAACTGTTTTGCAGAAAAATTATTCAGCAGAAAAAGAAAATTATTTTGCAGAAAAAAGTTATTTTAGCAGAACATATTTATCAGCAGAAAAACAAGAACTCATTGCTTGATCGAATCAGACGAGCAAACAAAATAATTTTGGGAAAGGAAAAAAGAAACTTATGGTTGCAGAAAAAAGTTATTCTGCAGAAAAAGGAAATAAATTAGCAGAAAAAGAAAGTTATCTCAGCAATAAATTAAATAATTTAGCAAAAAGACAGTATCTGAAGTCATTATCAAGTACTGTCCTTCCAGTTACCAGTCAGTTGCATCCATTTTAAACATGTCAAGCAAAAAACTTAGCAAAAATGGACTTCAAAAATCAGCATTATACAAGAATTACTCCGATTTGTACGATCAAAAGGAAGATTATTGTAAAATAATGGAGTTTATTGAGAAAACATTGGAAGCAGACAAGGATGGCAAACTACAGTCAACATCGACGAAAGCAAAAAAAGTATCAAAAACTGTGAGAAACTTTTTGCCTTTTCCTATACCAGAGGAGTGTGTAAACTTAAATTTGGGTTCAAGTAAAATTGCTAGGATAAAAACTGAAACTTTCCCCAATGATACGGTTGTTCATGCATACAGGGGTAGCTCCACGGAGGAGAAAAAAAAAGTCCTTGACCAATATTGTGAAAAAAAAATTTAAGTGTGTGATAATCCAAGATGGGACAAACTCCATCTTAAAAAAAATTTACTCAGCGGTTGATGAATTTAGCGCCAAATATGAAGAACTTATTGCTTGAATAACTGCAAATTTTTCACCAGATTCGATTGTTTTTTGCGAAATACCACCAATACTTAACAATGATGATGCTAAGGACAAAATTGATCTTTATAATCGTTTTCAGAATGAAATGTATGGTTCGACGACGGGACTTGAGTTGCTGAATTTAAACTCAAACATCAAAAGCTTGGAGAGGTATCAGAGTTTATATTTTGACACTATACACCTGAACGATGAATTAAGTA
The DNA here is from genome assembly GCF_963678635.1 of Symsagittifera roscoffensis. NCBI lineage: Eukaryota > Metazoa > Xenacoelomorpha > Acoela > Convolutidae > Symsagittifera > Symsagittifera roscoffensis. Next base: position 42,515,692 of record NC_087062.1, read on the forward strand.
TACCATTTTTGCGCAATTGGCTCGGCTCATACGTGTTTAAACACTCAAGTAAACTCCCGAGGGTAAAACCAGCCCCTGATTATACTGGAAAAGCAAATTCAACCAAAAATCGCTTTCCAATTATCAACATAATAATGTATATAGGTCTACCAATCGACCCTATAGTAACGATCGCATGCACCCATATGGCCGACAAACTGGTCATGGCCGACAAACTGGTCAAAATAATTTCAACAACAACTCATGGGGCTGTGATAGAAATTATAACCGTAATCTGACTCGTAACCAGCAGTCATATAACTACTCGCAAGGTTTTCATTATTAAGTAATGCTAGTTAGGACTATATTTTTGATAAACGACTGTTATTTGTAGTTTTAACTAAAACTGTTCTACAAAACGATATGCTGTTACATTTTGTCTTAACTAGCATATCTGTCATCAGCTTCTGCAAAAGCGATCATTTTGTAGCTTTTAAGGTACTGAATAAAAAGAAAGGAAAGTATCTTTTTCCATGGGTTGCCACAATATACTTGAACAAATATTGCACAATGCTTAATAATATAAGCTATTACTATTACAATTTTTATACAAAAAACACAAGCAAGACTTACAAAAATTAAGAAAGGTTCCTTCATAAAACTCTCCGAACATCAAGTGATATCCACCCAAATCCAGGAACCTTCATGGATTTCAGTCAAATAAAGAAAAAAATGGAAAACTACAACAACAACTTAAAATTACTACTCCTTACTTGTAGAAGTTTAGCTAGAAAGCGTTCAGATCTCAAACAACTTCAAAACTTTTAATGATAATACAATTTTTGGATTTTTCCGAGACATGGTTCAATGATACAAATGACGATAAACTATGGGCCATAGACAACGACAAACAAAAATTGATCCGATGTGATAGAACTTATGATCAAGTAAAAAAATTGAAGGGTGGAGGGGTCATGTTACTGGTTCCTAAAAAGTTAAGCCCAAAGGTAAGACATGACTTAAACAATATGCACAAGAAGTATGATAGCATCTGGATAAATTTTAAACCCGGACTCATCAAAAATGATAGAATCACTCTATTAAACTTAGCCTACAATCCTCAAAGAAACAACAAAACAGACTTCTTAGAAGATCTAGCCAAATCAATTGACCATGCACAGTCATTTAATTCAAACCTAATTTTACTAGGAGATTTTAATCTCAACTATCTCAACGGAGACGACAAACAGTCTTTAGATACAATCTTAATACCATATAATCTGGGCGTCACTAAGAAATTAACACCTACTCACTCAAAAGCACTAATTGACTCTATTGTCACCGACCTAAGCATAAAAGATCTAACAAATAATTCAATAGTATTCACACCACCAATTAAGACCGACCACCACCAAGCAACAACATTCATAACAGAACTTAAGCTGAACACAACGTAAGACCAATCAAACGTAAAACATATGACACATCAGTTACTCGGATTACAAATTCAAACAAAAACTATCAGCTATAAAGGGAGAAGTTTCTATAGCAATAAAAATCCCGAAGTAAAGTTCGACATCTTCACATCTAACATTGCTGACACCATTAAGGAATGTGCCCCATAGAAGACTATTTTCATTTGCAACGACAAACCAAAGATAAAGTACGAAGATGATAAGTTTATTCCCCAAATGTTTAACTCGAAAAAAAGCGAACGCGAAAAATGGAGTATAATAAACGATACAAGAAACTCAACAAATCTTCCCACCTCATTCCATTACTATGAAACTCTTTCGGCGATTTCATAACCAATAATTTACAGATGGCGAACCTGCCTAATTACAAGTTCTCAAATCTTGGATGCTTTTATGAGAAAAATTCAAAAATCAGGCAAATTCCATCGACTTCTACATGCAACCTTCAAAATAAGAATAAATTTTCATTCCGATTCATCACATCAGCTAAATTTAAAAAAAAACACATAGTTTAAATTTTCGAAAAGCACCAGGTCCATCCAAAATTCCAGCCTGGGCATTGAAGGATGGCTGCAATGAAATATACACACATCTGACATTTCTATTCAATGAGTTTTTGAAAAACAAGACATATCCTTGCAAGCTCAAAAAAGCAATTGTCACACCAATATACAAAACAGAGGATCCAGAACTACCAGAAAATTATAGGCCTATCTCTATAACTGGGGCTCTCTCAAAAGTTTTTGAAAAATTGTTATATAAACAAATCAACGAATATCTGATATCCCAAAAATTACTAAGTAATACCCGATTTGGGTCCAAAACATCATATTCAACAATCGACGCTATTCTTTATTACACTGAAGCATCCAGAAAGCAATAGTCAACAACAAAACTGTAGCATGTTCCTTACTGGATCTCTCTAAAGTATTTGATTCTTTTGATCAAACTTATCTTAACCAGAAACTAAAAGGGTTAAACTTTTCCGAAGAAGCTATAGAAATGATCAAATCCTTTATCACCAACCGAAACCAGAAAACAAATGTTAACAACACCAAATCCGATTGGATTGCACTTGAGCAGGGTGTCCCACAGGGCACTGTGTCGTTGGCCCTCTAAAATTTAATCTATACATTAACGATCTCAACAAACAAATTGACAAAACATGTAAAAAAGTTCAAAATGCGGGTAATACATTACTATTCTGTGAAAACCACGATCCACAAAAAGCTCCTAAATCCCTCGAAGCTAATTGCAGTCTGTTGTCAAATTATTTCTTAGAACACTCACTTCAGTTGAATGCAAAAAAAAACAGAACCCATCGTTTTCAGCAAAAAAAAAACATTCAAGGAAAAAGGATGAAGAGTATACTAGGAAAAATGTTAAATACTTAGGAGTAGTTCTCGAACAGTTTCTAACATTCCAAGATGAAATCAAAAAGATTCTCAGAGAAATGGCATGCGGAACAAAAACACTTCAATCAATCAAAAAGCCATCGCCAAAAAAACAAGACTCTTGAAAATGAATGCACTGGTAATTAGTCATTTGCATTACCCAGCAATTCTTGTAAAAACGTGCTACGATCGTGCAAAATACGATTCATTTTCAGACTTGGAGCTAACACACAATATTTTGCCAACAACTCATGGGGCTGTGATAGTAATTATAACCGTTATCTGACTCGTAACCAGCAGTCATATAACTACTCGCAAGGTTTTCATTATTAAGTAATGCTAGTTAGGACTATCTTTTTGATAAACGACCGTTATTTGTAGTTTTAGCTAAAACTATTCTACAAAACGATATGCTGTTACTTTTTGTCTGATCTAGCATATCTGTCATCAGCTTCTGCGAAAGCGATCGTTTTGTAGCTTATAAGGTACTGAATAAAAAGAAAGGGAAGTATCTTTTTCCATGGGTTACCACAATATACTCGAACAAATATTGCACAATGCTTAATAATATAAGCTATTACTATTATAATTATTATTCAAAAAACACAAGCAAGAATTACAAAAATTAAGAAAGGTCCCTTCATAAATTGGAGCTTGGTATTTGTGGGGACTGATTATTTGGATTTTTGGTTTCCTAAGTTGCACCAATCATCGTGATGACCTTTTTCCTGGCGTCCAGAAATCTTACATTTTTGACATTCATGTAGTGAAGGTATGTGAAACGAGATTTCTATACCTTCCCACAATTTAAAGTCATCCATTCTCGATTTGTAAGACCAGTCCGTCTGCTTTTTCTTTTGTTCTTCGTTTTGCGTTTTAACTTCTGAAATTGCTCTTCCCGTGTAAACATAATGACAATTCAATTACGATACAGGTCTCCCGTTGGAATACAGAGCTATAAGTTATGTCTTTGCATTCGACCATTTGATTTTGGCTAGTTTAGGGTAAAGGTTCTTGGTTCTATGATACCTTGGAAAGCATCCCATGGCAATTACCGTCCTATTAAGTAAATTGATTCCTTCGCTTTTGATGCTAGTTATGAAGTGCTCTGCTTCGGGGGGGGGGGGGGGGTCAAGCCGACGGAACATCAAGCCGACGAGATTTCAAGCCGAAGAGATTTCAAGCCGAATCGTAAAATTAGAGACTTCAAGCCGAATATTTTCCTTTAAAGTTGTGAAATATGATTAATTTGAAAGTTTGATTGAAAAATTTCGGAATTTCATGATCTTTCTTCACTACCCCCAAATGCCCATGACCTACCCCACCATCTAAAATTGGGTGATTTAAAAACTTTTTTCCTTATGTCGAGTCTGCTTGATTTTTTCAATTCTGCATTTAATAACTCTTGGCATTTACTAACAGTATCCAAGTTAACTGTAGTATGACGAGCTATATGAAAAAACTTAGAGAAAACATAAACTGACAGTGTTAATGACTTGACCTTCAAAAATTTACTTAGTGAAATTAACCCACGATGTTTTTGAATTTGAGAACTCAACAGTAGTTCAATAATTTCATTTTTTTGGGAAGTGTAAAACAGGACACCAAGTATTTTTGTTTACTTGAATGTTTTATAGGGTGATAACTCAGGTATAGAAAGCACTTAATTTTTACTTATGCTTATCATCATTTAAGTTTCACAACTTTACCATCATCACAACTTTGCAAAGGTCTTTTTTGATTCTATTACAGAATACATGGGCTAAAATTTTTGCGTCAGTATTCATGAGATTGATCGGGCGAAAATCTTGTACTGCCATAGCAATTTCAGATCTGTGTTGGGAGTTTTTCACCATGAGCAGATTGATTGAAAACTTTAGCTGAAATCAAAGAAAACCCATCCGTGAAAGTCTTATATAGCCGAGATGTAAGGCCGCCTGGTCCAGGCGAGCTTTTCAAATTCAGTTTGTTTATAGTCAACTGAATTTCATCTTCTGTGAAGTAATTGTAGCCATTATTCTCATAAATTTCGAGTTTAGTTTTTGATAAAAACGTCATTAGTGGCTGATCGAAGTCTGTTGTAAAACTTTTTGAAAAAAAATTTGAAAAATACTTTCGAAATTGATTAAGATTATCCTCATCCGTATGATAAACGTTCTGATCCACTTGAAATCGCTTGATTGAGTTAATTGTGTTTTTTGAGGTGTTTTGACTACAGAAATTCGGGCACACCCTCGAAAGTATAGCTGAGAGTTTTCTGAATTTTTCGAAAATCTGAAAAATCTTTTTCCTTGGAACTCTTTGACGATGTTCCAGCACCAAATGATGTTTTTCAATCAAACTCGGGTTAGGAATTTTTCCGCTAAGAATTCAATCTCTGAAAACATTTTCGTGATACTTCAATAAATTAAGTTATTTTTGATCTACACGCTTTTTGTTCTCTTGAATAAACTTCAGAAGGTCAAAAAAATTATGCTTAAAGTTGTCGTGGTGATTCATTTTCAAAAAAGTTTTTTAGATCTTCACGAATTAAGCTTGCGTTGTTTTTTAAAATTTCTTCATTTAATTTCCAGTAACTGAGGCCACGCTGATACAAGATAAATGGCCTAACAAAAGTTTGTAGGAGAAAATGATCAGAGATTGATATTTGAGTGCTTTGCATAGAGTCATACTCTGTTTTGAAATTCAGAAAAATATAATCTATGCGCGCAAAATTTTGTGTTGTTTGTCATAATGTGTAAATCACAAAAATCATTTTTGAGTGCGAAATCAATAAAACCAGATCAATCAAGAATTTGTTCTTTGCGCTGTGTAAATCGTTTGATATTTGCATCATTTAACTTAAGTATTGAAGAACTGTTAATTTTGTCATAACTCAACGCATTAAAATCACCCGTCATGATAATTTTCAATTTTTGGTTAAAAATCTGATGTTTCATTTCAGGGAGTTCAAAGTTGCTTGGAAGGAAATTGGGTTTGCATAAACGTTGATAACAAACCAATCAAGTTGGACAAAATTTAACATTTGAAAACCTGTATTTGGAGGCATTATTTTGCAGGACTCAAATTTGATGATCATAATGTTAGAAAACAACCAGAATCAGTTGAACCCGGTATAGAATCAAATGAAACATTGTATTTATCCAAAAACTCAGATGTATATTTTGTAAGGTTTGATATTTTTGCTTCTTGAATGCACACATTTTAACTGGAGGATTTTTTTTTAATTATTGACATTTTTTGATACGTGAGTGTAATTTAGCTGGATTCCCTATGCTAAAAATGTTAAGAGAGAAAATATTTGGTTTTTCGCACATAAAAATTTTGCTATAAATTTACTCCAACCAAGTCTTCTCCGTAGTTCTCCGTAATTATCCGTCTTCTCCGTAATTAAAAACAATCAAAAAAGACTGTTTATAAACTAGAAATCAGTCATTTTTTACTGCTCTTTTTTCTTTATTTTCGCCTTTGATCTTTCTGACCTTCAAACACTAAAAGAAAAATTCTCTAAGAACAAAAATACAGTCGTTCAGATAGAGATTAATCTTAACTAGAAAATTTATTCGAATTTTAACAAAACGTCCGTATATTATATTACCAAACCCTAAATTTGGAAAATTCCATACATGCTTTATTCAAAAATCTGTATTAAAAAACCGAACTTGGCAAAAGAAAAAAACAACTACAGAAAAACAATTTAGAAGAAAAAGAAATTTATAGCTATTCAACCGAAAAAGAAAACTGTTTTGCAGAAAAATTATTCAGCAGAAAAAGAAAATTATTTTGCAGAAACAATTTATTTTAGCAGAATATACTTATCAGCAAAAAAACAGAAACTCATTGCTGGATTGAATCAGACGAGCGAACAAAATAAATTTGGGAAAGGAAAAAAGAAAGTTATGGTTGCAGAAAAAAATTATTCTGCAGAAACTGGAAATTAATTAGCAGAAAAAGAAAGTTATCTCAGCACTAAATTAAATAAATTAGCAGAAATACAGTATCTGAAGTCATTATCAAATACTGTCCTTCCAATTACCAGTCAGTTGCATCCATTTTAAACATGTCAAGCAAAAAACTTAGCCAAGAAGAATTTAATGGACTTCAAAAATCAGGATTATACAAGAATTACTCCGATTTGTACGATCAAAAGGAAGATTATTGTAAAATAATGGAGTTTATTGAGAAAACATTGGAAGCAGACAAGGATGGCAAACTACAGTCAACATCGACGAAAGCAAAAAAAGTATCAAAAACTGTGAGAAACTTTTTGCCTTTTCCTATACCAGAGGAGTGTGTAAACTTAAATTTGGGTTCAAGTATAATTGCTAGGATAAAAACTGAAACTTTCCCCAATGATAAGGTTGTTCATGCATACAGGGGTAGCTCCACTGAGGAGAAAATAAAAGTCCTTGACCAATATAGTGAAAAAAAATTTAAGTGTGTGATAATCCAAGATGGGACAAACTCCATCTTTAAAAAAATTTACTCAGCGGTTGATGAATTTAGCGCCAAAAATGAAGAACTTATCGATTGAATAACTGCAAATTTTTCACCAGATTCGATTGTTATTTGCGAAATACCACCAATACTTAACAATGATGATGCTTATGACAAAATTGATCATTATAATCGTTTTCAGAATGAAATGTATGGTTCGACGACGGGATTTGAGTTGCTGAATTTAAACTCAAACATCAAAAGCTTGGAGAGCAACGTTCAGAAACCACCAAAATTATTTTAGCGCGGTATGAAATCAAATAAAAAATTATATTCATCCAGTAAACTCAGATGTATACCTGTAAAATTTGATATTTTGAATGAATACACAAAATGAAACTAGGCGATTTTTTTTAATACTTGGTGTTTTTTGATAAGTGAGTGTAATTAAGGTGGATTTATTATGCTAAAAATGTTAATGGAGGAAATATCTGGTTTTTAGCACGTAGTAATTTTGCGAAAACGTCCATCAACCAAGTGTTCTCCGTAATTTTAAGATTTCATTTTAGGCCCTTTCTTCCGTGTTGAAACTGACCAAGAGGTTGGTGAAACTTATCGCTCTCTCTTTGTAAGCGTTTTTCCGTCAGAGGAACATTTTCGTTTTTTTTTCGATATAAAAATTGTCTTTTTTTCTCTGGCAGAGTAAGAGTGAAAATCTGCAACCTGATTGTTGAGAACTTCATCCTTTTGTTTTTCTTCGCTTGGAGTTACTGCACTGTTTGTTTTAAATTCATTAACCAAAGTTCTAGATGGTGGTGTTTCGACATTCTTTCCTTCGACATTTTGCTACCATTACAAACTTATCGCTTGTTGTTTCGTCATCGTTTTTCTCGTTGCTGGCATTATTGGAGCTTGGTTTTTGTGGGGACTGATTATTTGGATTTTTGGTTTCCTAAGTTGCACCAATCATCGTGATGAACTTTTTCCTGGCGTCCAGAAATCTTACATTTTTGACATTCATGTAGTGAAGGTATGCGAAACGAGATTTCTACACCTTCCCACAATTTAAAGTCATCCACTCTCGATTTGAAAGACCAGTCCCTCTGCTTTTTCTTTTGTTCTTCGTTTTGCGTTTTAACTTCTGAAATTGCTCTTCCCGTGTAAACATAATGACCCGGTTCAGTTACGATACAGGTCTCACGTTGGAATATGAGTTATGTCTTCTGGCAATTGGAGAAAAAATCTCGCTTCGATATCCTTGCATACATAAGGCATTCGACCATTTGATTTTGGCTAGTTTAGGGTAAAGGTTCTTGGTTCTATGATACCTTGGAAAGCATCCCATGGGAATTACCGTCCTATTAAGTAAATTGATTCCTTCGCTTTTGATACTAGTTATGAAGTGCTCTGCTTCGGGGGGGGGGGGGGGTCAAGCCGACGGGACATCAAGCCGACGAGGTTACAAGCCGAATCGTAAAATTAGAGACTTCAAGCCGAATATTTTCTTATAAAGTTGTAAAATATGATTAATTTGAAAGTTTGATTGAAAAATTTTGGGATTTCATGATCTTTCTTCACTACCCCCAAATGCCCATGGCCTACCCCACCATCTAAAATTGGGTGATTTAAAAACTTTTTTCCTTATGTCGATTCTGCTTGATTTTTTCAATTCTGCATTTATTAAATCTTGGCATTTACTAACAGTATCCAAGTTAATTGTAGTATGACGAGCCATATGAAAAAACTTAGGGAAAACATAAACTGACAGTGTTAATGATTTGACCCTCTGACAGTGTTAATGACTTGAATTTACTCAGTGAAAATAACCCTCGATGTTTTTGAACTTGAGAACTCAACAGTTGCTCAATATTTTCATATTTTTGGGAAGTGTAAAACAGGACACCAAGTGTTTTTGTTTACTTGACTGCTTTATAGGGTGATAACTCAGGAATAGAAAATACATAATTTTTACTTATGCTTAATATCATTTGAGTTTCACAACTTTACAATCATCACAACTTTGCAAAGGTCTTTTTTGATTCTATTACAAAATACATGGGCTAAAAATTTTGCGTCAGTATTCATGAGATTGATCGGGCGAAAATCTTGTACTGCCATAGCATTTTCAGATTTCGGGAGCAATCTGTATTGGGAGTTTTTCACAATGAGCAGATTGATTGAAAACTTTAGCTCAAATCAAACAAAACCCATCCGTGAAAGTCTTATATAGCCGAGATGTAAGGCCGCCTGGTCCAGGCGAGCTTTTCAAATTCAGTTTGTTTTTGCCAACTGAAATTTATCTTCTGTAAAACAAATTATAGCCATCATTCTCATTCTTTTTGAGTTTAATTTTTGATAAAAACGTCATTAGTAGCTGCTCGGAGTCTGTTGTAAAACTTTTTGAAAAAAATTTTGAAACATACTTTCGAAAATGATTAAGATTGTCCTCATCCGTATGATGAACGTTCTGATCCACTTGAAATCGCTTGATTGAGTTAATTGTGTTTTTTGAGGTGTATTGACTACAGAAACTTGGGCACACCATCAAAAGTATAGCTGAGAGTTTTCTGAATTTTTCAAAAATCTGAAAAATCTTTTTCCTTGGAAACTTTTTGATGATGTTCCAGCACCAAATGATGTTTTTTAATCAAACTCGGGTTCGGACCTTTTCCGCTAAGAATTCAATCTCTGAGAACATTTTCCTGATACTTCAATAAATTAAGTTCTTTCTGATCTACACGCCTTTTGTTCTCTTGAATAAACTTCAGAAGGTCAAAAAAATTATGCTTAAAGTTGTCGTGTTGATTCTTTTTCAAAAAAAGTTTTTTAAATCTTCACGAACTAAGCTGGTGTTGTTTTTTAAAATGTTTCTTTTAATTTCCAGTAACTGGGGTCACGCTAATACAAGATATTTGGCTTAAAAAAAGTGTGTAGGAGAAAATGATCAGAGATTGATATTTGAGTGCTTTGCATAGAGTCATACTCTGTTTCGAAGTATGGTAAATCGTTTGATATTTGCATCATTTAATTTAGGTATTGAAGAACTGTTAATTTTGTCATAACTCAACGCATTAAAATCACCCGTCATTATAATTAAAAGTTTTTGGTTAAAAATCTGATGTTTTATTTCAGGGAATTCAAAGTTGCTTGGAAGGAAATTGGGTTTGCATAAACGTTGATAACAAACCAATCAAGTTGGACAAAATTTAACATTTGAAAACCTGTATTTGGAGTCATTATTTTGCAGGACTCAAATTTGATGATCATAATGTTAGAAAACAACCAGAATCAATTGAACCCGGTATAGAATCAAATGAAACATTGTATTTATCCAAAAACTCAGATGTATATTTTGTAAGGTTTGATATTTTTGCTTCTTGAATGCACAAATTTAAACTGGAGGATTTTTTTTTAATTATGGACATTTTTTGATACGTGAGTGTAATTTAGCTGGATTCCCTATGCTTAAAATGTTAAGAGAGAAAATATTTGGTTTTTCGCACATAAAAATTTTGCTGAAACTTTCCTCCAACCAAGTCTTCTCCGTAGTTCTCTGTAATTATCCGTCTTCTCCGTAATTATAAACAATCAAAAAAGACTGTTTATAAACTAGAAATCAGTCGGTTTTTACTGCTCTTTTTTCTTTATTTTCGCCTTTGATCTTTCTGACCTTCAAACACTAAATGAAAATTCTCTAAAAACAAAAATACAGTCGTTCAGATAGAGATTAATCTTAACTAGAAAATATATTCGAATTAAAACAAAACGTCCGTATTTTATATTATCAAACCCTAAATTGGGAAAATTCCATACATGCATTATTCGAAAATCTGTATTAAAAAACCAAACTTGGCAAAAGAAAAAGACAACTACGAAAAACAATTTAGAAGAAAAAGAAATTTATAGCTTTTCAACCGAAAAAGAAAACTGTTTTGCAGAAAAATTATTCAGCAGAAAAAGTAAATTATTTTGCAGAAAAAATTTATTTTAGCAGAACATATTTATCAGCAGAAAAACAGAAACTCATTGCTGGATTGAATCAGACGAGCGAACAAAATAAATTTGGGAAAGGAAAAAAGAAACTTATGGTTGCAGAAAATAGTTATTCTGCAGAAAAAGGGAATTAATTAGCAGAAAAAGAAAGTTATCTCAGCACTAAATTAAATAATTCAGCAAAAATACAGTATCTGAAGTCATTATCAAACACTGTCCTTCCAGTTACCAGTAGTTGCATCCATTTTAAACATGTCAAGCAAACAATTTAGCCAACAAGAACTTAATGGACTTCAAAAATCAGCATTATACAAGAATTACTCCGATTTGTACGATCAAAAGGAAGATTATTTTAAAATACTGGAGTTTATCGAGAAAACATCGGAAGCAGACAAGGATGGCAAACTACAGTCAACATCGAAGAAAGCAAAAAAAGTAACAAAAACTGTGAGAAACTTTTTTCCTTTTCCTATACCAGAGGAGTGTGTAAATTTAAATTTGGGTTCAAGTATAATTGCTAGGATAAAAACTGAAACTTTCCCCAAAGATACGGTTGTTCATGCATACAGGAGTAGCTCCACTGAGGTGAAAATAAAAGTCCTTGACCAATATAGTGAAAAAAAGTTTAAGTGTGTGATAATCCAAGATAGAATAAACTCCATCTTAAAAAAAATTTACTCAGCGGTTGATGAATTTAGCGCCAAATATGAAGAACTAATCGCTTGAATAACTGCAAATTTTTTGCCAGATTCTATTGTTATTTGCGAAATACCACCAATACTTAACAATGATGATGCTAATGACAACATTGATCATTATAATCGTTTTCAGACTGAAATGTATGGTTCGACGACGTGATTTGAGTTGCTGAATCTAAACTCGAACATCAAAAGCTTGGAGAGGTATCAGAGTTTATATTTTGATACTATGCACCTGAACGATGAATTAAGTATACCATTTTTGCGCAATTGGCTCGGCTCATACGTGTTCAAACACTCAAGTAAACTCCCGAGGGTAAAACCAGCCCCTGATTATGCTGGAAAAGCAATTTCAACCAAAAATTGCTTTCCAATTATCAACATAACAATGTATATAGGTCTACCAATCGACCCTATAGTAACGATCGCATGCACCGATATGGCCGAAAAATTGGTCATGGCCGACAAACTGGTCAAAATAATTTCAACAACAACTCATGGGGCTGTGATAGTAATTATAACCGTAATTTGACTCGTAACCAGCAGTCATATAACTACTCGCAAGGTTTTCATTATTAAGTAATGCTAGTTAGGACTATCTTTTTGATAAACGACCGTTATTTGTAGTTTTAACTAAAACTGTTCTACAAAACGATATGCTGTTACTTTTTGTCTTAACTAGCATATCTGTCATCAGCTTCTGCGAAAGCGATCATTTTGTAGCTTATAAGGTACTGAATAAAAAGAAAGGTAAGTATCTTTTTCCATGGGTTGCCACAATATACTCGAACAAATAATGCACAGTACTTAATAATATAAGCGATTACTATTACAATTATTATACAAAAAACACAAACAAGACTTACAAAAATTAAAAAAGGTCACTTCATAAATTGGAGCTTGGTTTTTGTGGGGACTGATTATTTGGATTTTTGGTTTCCTAAGTTGCACCAATCATCGTTATGACCTTTTTCCTGGCGTCCAGAAATCTTACATTTTTGACATTCATGTAGTGAAAGTATGTGAAACGAGATTTCTACACCTTCCAACAATTTAAAGTCATCCATTCTCGATTTGTAAGAACAGTCCGTCTGCTTTTTTTTGTTCTTCGTTTTGCGTTTTAACTTCTGAAATCGCTCTTCCCGTGGAAACATAATGACCCGGTTCAGTTACGATACAGGTCTCACTTGGAATACAGAGCTATGAGTTATGTCTTCTGGCAATTGGAGAAACAATCTTGCTTCGATATCGTTGCATACATAAGGCATTCGACCATTTGATTTTAGCTAGTTTAGGGTAAAGGTTCTTGGTTCTATGATACCTTGGAAAGCATCCCATGGCAATTACCGTCCTATTAAGTAAATTGATTCCTTCGTTTTTGATGCTAATTATGAAGTGCTCTGCTTCGGGGGGATCAAGCCGACGGGACATCAAGCCGACGAGATTTCAAGCCGAATCGTAAAATTAGAGATTTCAAGCCGAATATTTTCTTATAAAGTTGTGAAATATGATTAATTTGAAATTTTGATTGAAAAATTTCGGAACTTCATGATCTTTCTTCACTACCCCCAAATGCCCATGGCCTACCCCACCATCTAAAATTGGGTGATTTAAAAACTTTTTTCCTCATGTCGAGTCTGCTTGATTTTTATCAATTCTGCATTTAATAACTCTTGGCATTTACTAACAGTATCCAAGTTAACTGTAGTGTGACGAGCCAATTGAAGAAACTTAGGGAGAACATAAACTGACAGTGTTAATGACTCGGCCCTCACAGATTTAATTAGTGAAATTAACCCACGATGTTTTTGAATTTGAGAACTCAACAGTAGTTCAATATTTTCATTTTTTGGGAAGTGTAAAACAGGACACCAAGTATTTTTGTTTACTTGACTGTTTTATAGGGTGATAACTCAGGTATAGAAAGCACTCAATTTTTACTTATGCTTATCATCATTTAAGTTTCACAACTTTACAATCATCACAACTTTGCAAAGGTCTTTTTTGATTCTATTACAGAATACATGGGCTAAAATTTTTGCGTCAGTATTCATGAGATTGATCGGGCGAAAATCTTGTACTGCCATAGCATTTTCAGATCTGTATTGGGAGTTTTTCACCATGAGCAGATTGATTGAAAGCTTTAGCTGAAATCAAAGAAAACCCATCCGTGAAAGTCTTATATAGCCGAGATGTAAGGCCGCCTGGTCCAGGCGAGCTTTTCAAATTCAGTTTGTTTATAGTCAACTGAATTTCATCTTCTGTGAAGTAATTGTAGCCATCATTTTCATAATTTGCGAGTTTAGTTTTTGATAAAAACGTCATTAGTGGCTGATCGAAATCTGTTCTAAAACTTTTTTAAAAAAAATTTGAAAAATACTTTTGAAATTGATTAAGATTATCCTCATCCGTATGATAAACGTTCTGATCCACTTGAAATTGCTTGATTGAGTTAATTGTTTTTTGAGGTGTATTGACTACAGAAATTCGGGCACACCCTCAAAAGTATAGCTGAGAGTTTTCTGAATTTTTCGAAAATCTGAAAAATCTTTTTCCTTGGAACTCTTTGACGATGTTCCAGCACCAAATGATGTTTTTCAATCAAACTCGGGTTCGGACCTTTTCCGCTAAGAATTCAATCTCTTAGAACATTTTCATGATACTTCAATAAATTAAGTTCTTTCTGATCTACATGCCTTTTGTTCTCTTGAATAAACTTCAGGAGGTCAAAAAAATTATGCTTAAAGTTGTCGTGCTGATTCCTTTTCCGAAAAGTTTTTTAAATCTTTACGAATTAAGCTGGCGTTGTTTTTTAAAATTTCTTTGTTTAATTTCCAGTAACTGAGGCCACGCTGATACAAGAAAAACGGCCTAACAAAAGTCTGTAGGAGAAAATGATCAGAGATTGATATTTGAGTGCTTTGCATAGAGTCATACTCTGTTTCGAAGTATGGTAAATCGTTTGATATTTGCATCATTTAACTTAAGTATTGAAGAACTGTTAATATTGTCATAACTCAACGCATTAAAATCACCCGTCATTATAATTAAAAGTTTTTGGTTAAAAATCTGATGTTTTATTTCAGGGAATTCAAAGTTGCTTGGAAGGAAATTGGGTTTGCATAAACGTTGATAACAAACCAATCAAGTTGGACAAAATTTAACATTTGAAAACCTGTATTTGGAGTCATTATTTTGCAGGACTCAAATTTGATGATCATAGTGTTAGAAAACAACCAGAATCAATTGAACCCGGTGGTATGGAATCAAATGAAACATTGTATTTATCCAAAAACTCAGATGTATATTTTGGGAGGTTTGATATTTTTGCTTCTTGAATGCACAAATTTAAACTGGAGGATTTTTTTAATTATTGACATTTTTTGATACGTGAGTGTATTTTTAGCTGGATTTCCTATGCTAAAAATGTTAAAGGAGAAAATATTTGGTTTTTCGCACATAGAAATTTTGCTAAAACTTTCCTCCAACCAAGTCTTCTCCGTAGTTCTCCGTAATTATCCGTCTTCTCCGTAATTATAAACAATCAAAAAAGACTGTTTATAAACTAGAAATCAGTCGGTTTTTACTGCTCTTTTTTCTTTATTTTCGCCTTTGATCTTTCTGACCTTCAAACACTAAATGAAAATTCTCTAAAAACAAAAAAACAGTCGTTCAGATAGAGATTAATCTTAACTAGAAAATATATTCGAATTAAAACAAAACGTCCGTATATTATATTACCAAACCCTAAATTTGGAAAATTTCCTACATGTTTTATTCGAAAATCTGTAATAAAAAACCAAACTTGGCAAAAGAAAAAGACAACTACAGAAAAACAATTTAGAAGAAAAAGAAATTTATAGCTATTCAACCGAAAAAGAAAACTGTTTTGCAGAAAAATTATTCAGCAGAAAAAGAAAATTATTTTGCAAAAAAAAGTTATTTTAGCAGAACATATTTATCAGCAGAAAAACAAGAACTCATTGCTTGATCGAATCAGACGAGCAAACAAAATAATTTTGGGAAAGGAAAAAAGAAACTTATGGTTGCAGAAAAAAGTTATTCTGCAGAAAAAGGAAATAAATTAGCAGAAAAAGAAAGTTATCTCAGCAATAAATTAAATAATTTAGCAAAAAGACAGTATCTGAAGTCATTATCAAGTACTGTCCTTCCAGTTACCAGTCAGTTGCATCCATTTTAAACATGTCAAGCAAAAAACTTAGCCAAGAAGAATTTAATGGACTTCAAAAATCAGCATTATACAAGAAATACTCCGATTTGTACGATCAAAAGAAAGATTATTGTAAAATAATGGAGTTTATTGAGAAAACATTGGAAGCAGACAAGGATGGCAAACTACAGTCAACATCGACGAAAGCAAAAAAAGTATCAAAAACTGTGAGAAACTTTTTGCCTTTTCCTATACCAGAGGAGTGTGTAAACTTAAATTTGGGTTCAAGTAAAATTGCTAGAATAAAAACTGAAACTTTCCCCAATGATACGGTTGTTCATGCATACAGGGGTAGCTCCACTGAGGAGAAAAAAAAAGTCCTTGACCAATATTGTGAAAAAAAAATTTAAGTGTGTGATAATCCAAGATGGGACAAACTCCATCTTAAAAAAAATTTACTCAGCGGTTGATGAATTTAGCGCCAAATATGAAGAACTTATTGCTTGAATAACTGCAAATTTTTCACCAGATTCGATTGTTTTTTGCGAAATACCACCAATACTTAACAATGATGATGCTAATGACAAAATTGATCTTTATAATCGTTTTCAGAACGAAATGTATGGTTCGACGACGGGACTTGAGTTGCTGAATTTAAACTCAAACATCAAAAGCTTGGAGAGGTATCAGAGTTTATATTTTGACACTATACACCTGAACGATGAATTAAGTATACCATTTTTGCGCAATTGGCTCGGCTCATACGTGTTTAAACACTCAAGTAAACTCCCGAGGGTAAAACCAGCCCCTGATTATACTGGAAAAGCAAATTCAACCAAAAATCGCTTTCCAATTATCAACATAATAATGTATATAGGTCTACCAATCGACCCTATAGTAACGATCGCATGCACCCATATGGCCGACAAACTGGTCATGGCCGACAAACTGGTCAAAATAATTTCAACAACAACTCCTGGGGCTGTGATAGAAATTATAACCGTAATCTGACTCGTAACCAGCAGTCATATAACTACTCGCAAGGTTTTCATTATTAAGTAATGCTAGTTAGGACTATATTTTTGATAAACGACTGTTATTTGTAGTTTTAACTAAAACTGTTCTACAAAACGATATGCTGTTACATTTTGTCTTAACTAGCATATCTGTCATCAGCTTCTGCAAAAGCGATCATTTTGTAGCTTTTAAGGTACTGAATAAAAAGAAAGGAAAGTATCTTTTTCCATGGGTTGCCACAATATACTTGAACAAATATTGCACAATACTTAATAATATAAGCTATTACTATTACAATTTTTATACAAAAAACACAAGCAAGACTTACAAAAATTAAGAAAGGTCCCTTCATAAAACTCTCCGAACATCAAGTGATATCCACCCAAATCCAGGAACCTTCATGGATTTCAGTCAAATAAAGGAAAAAATGGAAAACTACAACAACAACTTAAAATTACTACTCCTTAATTGTAGAAGTTTAGCTAGAAAGCGTTCAGATCTCAAACAACTTCAAAACTTTTAATGATAATACAATTTTTGGATTTTTCCGAGACATGGTTCAATGATACAAATGACGATAAACTATGGGCCATAGACAACGACAAACAAAAATTGTTCCGATGTGATAGAACTTATGATCAAGTAAAAAAATTGAAGGGTGGAGGGGTCATGTTACTGGTTCCTAAAAAGTTAAACCCAAAGGTAAGACATGACTTAAACAATATGCACAAGAAGTATGATAGCATCTGGATAAAATTTAAAGCCGGACTCATCAAAAATGATAGAATCACTCTATTAAACTTAGCCTACAATCCTCAAAGAAACAACAAAACAGACTTCTTAGAAGATCTAGCCAAATCAATTGACCATGCACAGTCATTTAATTCAAACCTAATTTTACTAGGAGATTTTAATCTCAATTATCTCAACGGAGACGACAAACAGTCTTTCGATACAATCCTAATACCATATAATCTGGGCGTCACTAAGAAATTAACACCTACTCACTCAAAAGCACTAATTGACTCTATTGTCACCGACCTAAGCATAAAAGATCTAACAAATAATTCAATAGTATTCACACCACCAATTAAGACCGACCACCACCAAGCAACAACATTCATAACAGAACTTAAGCTGAACACAATGTAAGACCAATCAAACGTAAAACATATGACAAATCAGTTACTCGGATTACAAATTCAAACAAAAACTATCAGCTATAAAGGGAGAAGTTTCTATAGCAATAAAAATCCCGAAGTAAAGTTCGACATCTTCACATCTAACATTGCTGACACCATTAAGGAATGTGCCCCATAGAAGACTATTTTCATTTGCAACGACAAACCAAAGATAAAGTACGAAGATGATAAGTTTATTCCCCAAATGTTTAACTCGAAAAAAAGCGAACGCGAAAAATGGAGTATAATAAACGATACAAGAAACTCAACAAATCTTCCCACCTCATTCCATTACTATGAAACTCTTTCGGCGATTTCATAACCAATAATTTACAGATGGCGAACCTGCCTAATTACAAGTTCTCAAATCTTGGATGCTTTTATGAGAAAAATTCAAAAATCAGGCAAATTCCATCGACTTCTACATGCAACCTTCAAAATAAGAATAAATTTTCATTCCGATTCATCACATCAGCTAAATTTAAAAAAAAACACATAGTTTAAATTTTCGAAAAGCACCAGGTCCATCCAAAATTCTAGCCTGGGCATTGAAGGATGGCTGCAATGAAATATACACACATCTGACATTTCTATTCAATGAGTTTTTGAAAAACAAGACATATCCTTGCAAGCTCAAAAAAGCAATTGTCACACCAATATACAAAACAGAGGATCCAGAACTACCAGAAAATTGTAGGCCTATCTCTATAACTGGGGCTCTCTCAAAAGTTTTTGAAAAATTGTTATATAAACAAATCAACGAATATCTGATATCCCAAAAATTACTAAGTAATACCCGATTTGGGTCCAGAACATCATATTCAACAATCGACGCTATTCTTTATTACACTGAAGCATCCAGAAAGCAATAGTCAACAACAAAACTGTAGCATGTTCCTTACTGGATCTCTCTAAAGTATTTGATTCTTCTGATCAAACTTATCTTAACCAGAAACTAAAAGGGTTAAACTTTTCCGAAGAAGCTATAGAAATGATCAAATCCTTTATCACCAACCGAAGCCAGAAAACAAATGTTAACAACACCAAATCCGATTGGATTGCACTTGAGCAGGGTGTCCCACAGGGCACTGTGTCGTTGGCCCTCTAAAATTTAATCTATACATTAACGATCTCAACAAACAA
Organism: Symsagittifera roscoffensis; assembly: GCF_963678635.1. Classification (NCBI taxonomy): domain Eukaryota; kingdom Metazoa; phylum Xenacoelomorpha; order Acoela; family Convolutidae; genus Symsagittifera; species Symsagittifera roscoffensis. The sequence continues at coordinate 42,535,180 of NC_087062.1, forward strand.
ATTGACAAAACATGTAAAAAAGTTCAATATGCGGGTGATACATTACTATTCTGTGAAAACAACGACCCACAAAAAGCTCCTAAATCCCTCGAAGCTAATTGCAGTCTGTTGTCAAATTATTTCTTAGAACACTCACTTCAGTTGAATGCAAAAAAAAACAGAACCCATCGTTTTCAGCAAAAAAAAAACATTCAAGGAAAAAGGATGAAGAGTATACTATAACTCTAGATGAGAAAATAATTGAGGAAAAAACCAATGTTAAATACTTAGGAGTAGTTCTCGAACAGTTTCTAACATTCCAAGATGAAATCAAAAAGATTCTCAGAGAAATGGCATGCGGAACAAAAACACTTCAATCAATCAAAAAGCCATCGCCAAAAAAACAAGACTCTTGAAAATGAATGCACTGGTAATTAGTCATTTGCATTACCCAGCAATTCTTGTAAAAACGTGCTACGATCGTGCAAAATACGATTCATTTTCAGACTTGGAGCTAACACACAATATTTTGCCAACAACTCATGGGGCTGTGATAGTAATTATAACCGTTATCTGACTCGTAACCAGTAGTCATATAACTACTCGCAAGGTTTTCATTATTAAGTAATGCTAGTTAGGACTATCTTTTTGATAAACGACCGTTATTTGTAGTTTTAGCTAAAACTATTCTACAAAACGATATGCTGTTACTTTTTGTCTGATCTAGCATATCTGTCATCAGCTTCTGCGAAAGCGATCGTTTTGTAGCTTATAAGGTACTGAATAAAAAGAAAGGGAAGTATCTTTTTCCATGGGTTACCACAATATACTCGAACAAATATTGCACAATGCTTAATAATATAAGCTATTACTATTATAATTATTATTCAAAAAACACAAGCAAGAATTACAAAAATTAAGAAAGGTCCCTTCATAAATTGGAGCTTGGTATTTGTGGGGACTGATTATTTGGATTTTTGGTTTCCTAAGTTGCACCAATCATCGTGATGACCTTTTTCCTGGCGTCCAGAAATCTTACATTTTTGACATTCATGTAGTGAAGGTATGTGAAACGAGATTTCTACACCTTCCCACAATTTAAAATCATCCATTCTCGATTTGTAAGACCAGTCCGTCTGCTTTTTCTTTTGTTCTTCGTTTTGCGTTTTAACTTCTGAAATTGCTCTTCCCGTGTAAACATAATGACAATTCAATTACGATACAGGTCTCCCGTTGGAATACAGAGCTATAAGTTATGTCTTTGCATTCGACCATTTGATTTTGGCTAGTTTAGGGTAAAGGTTCTTGGTTCTATGATACCTTGGAAAGCATCCCATGGCAATTACCGTCCTATTAAGTAAATTGATTCCTTCGCTTTTGATGCTAGTTATGAAGTGCTCTGCTTCGGGGGGGGGGGGGTCAAGCCGACGGAACATCAAGCCGACGAGATTTCAAGCCGAAGAGATTTCAAGCCGAATCGTAAAATTAGAGACTTCAAGCCGAATATTTTCCTTTAAAGTTGTGAAATATGATTAATTTGAAAGTTTGATTGAAAAATTTCGGAATTTCATGATCTTTCTTCACTACCCCCAAATGCCCATGGCCTACCCCACCATCTAAAATTGGGTGATTTAAAAACTTTTTTCCTTATGTCGAGTCTGCTTGATTTTTTCAATTCTGCATTTAATAACTCTTGGCATTTACTAACAGTATCCAAGTTAACTGTAGTATGACGAGCTATATGAAAAAACTTAGGGAAAACATAAACTGACAGTGTTAATGACTTGACCTTCAAAAATTTACTTAGTGAAATTAACCCACGATGTTTTGAATTTGAGAACTCAACAGTAGTTCAATAATTTCATTTTTTTGGGAAGTGTAAAACAGGACACCAAGTATTTTTGTTTACTTGAATGTTTTATAGGGTGATAACTCAGGTATAGAAAGCACTTAATTTTTACTTATGCTTATCATCATTTAAGTTTCACAACTTTACCATCATCACAACTTTGCAAAGGTCTTTTTTGATTCTATTACAGAATACATGGGCTAAAATTTTTGCGTCAGTATTCATGAGATTGATCGGGCGAAAATCTTGTACTGCCGTAGCAATTTCAGATCTGTGTTGGGAGTTTTTCACCATGAGCAGATTGATTGAAAACTTTAGCTGAAATCAAAGAAAACCCATCCGTGAAAGTCTTATATAGCCGAGATGTAAGGCCGCCTGGTCCAGGCGAGCTTTTCAAATTCAGTTTGTTTATAGTCAACTGAATTTCATCTTCTGTGAAGTAATTGTAGCCATCATTCTCATAAATTTCGAGTTTAGTTTTTGATAAAAACGTCATTAGTGGCTGATCGAAGTCTGTTGTAAATTTTTACTGCTCTTTTTTCTTTATTTTCGCCTTTGATCTTTCTGACCATCAAACACTAAATGAAAATTCTCTAAGAACAAAAATACAGTCGTTCAGATAGAGATTAATCTTAACTAGAAAATTTATTCGAATTTAAACAAAACGTCCGTATATTATATTACCAAACCCTAAATTTGGAAAATTCCATACATGCTTTATTCAAAAATCTGTATTAAAAAACCGAACTTGGCAAAAGAAAAAAACAACTACAGAAAAACAATTTAGAAGAAAAAGAAATTTATAGCTATTCAACCGAAAAAGAAAACTGTTTTGCAGAAAAATTATTCAGCAGAAAAAGAAAATTATTTTGCAGAAACAATTTATTTTAGCAGAACATACTTATCAGCAAAAAAACAGAAACTCATTGCTGGATTGAATCAGACGAGCAAACAAAATAAATTTGGGAAAGGAAAAAAGAAAGTTATGGTTGCAGAAAAAAATTATTCTGCAGAAAAAGGAAATAAATTAGCAGAAAAAGAAAGTTATCTCAGCAATAAATTAAATAATTTAGCAAAAAGACAGTATCTGAAGTCATTATCAAGTACTGTCCTTCCAGTTACCAGTCAGTTGCATCCATTTTAAACATGTCAAGCAAAAAACTTAGCCAAGAAGAATTTAATGGACTTCAAAAATCAGCATTATACAAGAATTACTCCGATTTGTACGATCAAAAGGAAGATTATTTTAAAATATTGGAGTTTATTGAGAAAACATTGGAAGCAGACAAGGATGGCAAACTACAGTCAACATCGACGAAAGCAAAAAAAGTATCAAAAACTGTGAGAAACTTTTTGCCTTTTCCTATACCAGAGGAGTGTGTAAACTTAAATTTGGGTTCAAGTATAATTGCTAGGATAAAAACTGAAACTTTCCCCAATGATAAGGTTGTTCATGCATACAGGGGTAGCTCCACTGAGGAGAAAATAAAAGTCCTTGACCAATATAGTGAAAAAAAATTTAAGTGTGTGATAATCCAAGATGGGACAAACTCCATCTTTAAAAAAATTTACTCAGCGGTTGATGAATTTAGCGCCAAAAATGAAGAACTTATCGATTGAATAACTGCAAATTTTTCACCAGATTCGATTGTTATTTGCGAAATACCACCAATACTTAACAATGATGATGCTTATGACAAAATTGATCATTATAATCGTTTTCAGAATGAAATGTATGGTTCGACGACGGGATTTGAGTTGCTGAATTTAAACTCAAACATCAAAAGCTTGGAGAGGTATCAGAGTTTATAATTTGACACTATACACCTGAACGATGAATTAAGTATACCATTTTTGCGCAATTGGCTCGGCTCATACGTGTTCAAACACTCAAGTAAACTCCCGAGGGTAAAACCAGCCCCTGATTATACTGGAAAAGCAAATTCAACCAAAAATCGCTTACCAATTATCAACATAATAATGTATATAGGTCTACCAATCGACCTCATAGTAAGATCGCATGCACCCATATGGCCGACAAACTGGTCATGGCCGACAAACTGGTCAAAATATTTTCAACAACAACTCATGGGGCTGTGATAGTAATTATAACCGTAATCTGACTCGTAACCAGCAGTCATATAACTACTCGCAAGGTTTTCATTATTAAGTAATGCTAGTTAGGACTATCTTTTTGATAAACGACTGTTATTTGTAGTTTTAACTAAAACTGTTCTACAAAACGATATGCTGTTACTTTTTGTCTTAACTAGCATATCTGTCATCAGCTTCTGCGAAAGCGATCATTTTGTAGCTTATAAGGTACTGAATAAAAAGAAAGGAAAGTATCTTTTCCCATGGGTTGCCACAATATACTCGAACAAATATTGCACAATACTTAATAATATAAGCTATTACTATTACAATTCTTATTATACAAAAAACACAAGCAAGACTTACAAAAATTAAGAAAAGTCCCTTTATAAAACTTTTCGAACATCGAATGATATCCACCCAAATCCAGGACTTTTCATGGATTTCAGTCAAATATAGAAAAAAATGGAAAACTACAACAACAACTTAAAATTACTACTCCTTAATTGTTGAAGTTAAGCTAGAAAGCGTTCAGATCTCAAACAACTTCAAAACTTTTAATGATAAAACAATTTTCGGATTTTTCCGAGACATGGTTCAATGATACAAATGACGATAAACTATGGGTTATAGACAATGACAAAAAAAATTGTTCCGATGTGATAGAACTTATGATCAAGTAAAAAATTGAAGGGTGGAGGGGTCATGTTACTGGTTCCTAAAAAGGTAAACCCAAAGGTAAGACATGACTTGAACAACATGCACAAGAAGTATGATAGCATCTGGATAAAATTTAAAGCCGGACTCATCAAAAATGATAGAATCACTCTATTAAACCTAGCCTACAATCCTCAAAGAAACAACAAAACAGACTTCTTAGAAGATCTAGCCAAATCAATTGACAGTCTTAATTCAAACCTAATTTTATTAGGATATTACAATCTCAACTATCTCAACGGAGACGACAAACAGTCTTTACATACAATCTTATTACCATATAATCTGGGCGTCACTAACAAATTTACAACTACTCACTCAAAAGCACTAATTGACTATATTGTCACCGACCTAAGCATAAAAGATCTAACATATAATTCAATAGTATTCACATCACAAATTAAGACCGACCACCAATCAACAGCATTCATAACAGAACTTAAGCTGAACACAACGTAAGACCAATCAAACGTAAAACATATGACAAATCAATTACTTGGATTACAAATTCAAACAAAAACTATCAGCTATAAAGGGAGAAGTTTCTATAGCAATTAAAATCCCGAAGTAATGTTCAACATCTTCACATCTAACAATGCTGACACCATTAAGGAATGTGACCCATAGAAGACTATTTTCATTTGCAACGTCAAACCAAAGGTAAAGTACGAAGATGATAAGTTTATATCCCAAATGTTTAACTCGAAAAAAAGCGAACGCGAAAAATGGAGTATAATAAACGATACAAGAAACTCAACAAATCTTCCCACCTCATTCCATTACTTTGAAACTCTTTCGGCGATTTCATAACCAATAATTTACAGATGGCGAACCTGCCTAATTACAAGTTCTCAACTCTTGGATGCTTTTATGAGAAAAATTCAAAAATCAGGCAAATTCCATCGACTTCTACATGCAACCTTCAAAATAATAATAAATTTTCATTCCGATTCATCACATCAGCTAAAAGTAAAAATGAAACACATAGTTTAAATTTTCGAAAAGCACCAGGTCCATCCAAAATTCCAGCCTGGGCATTGAAGGATGGCTGCAATGAAATATACACACATCTGACATTTCTATTCAATGAGTTTTTGAAAAACAAGACATATCCTTGCAAGCTTAAAAAAGCAATTGTCACACCAATATACAAAACAGAGGATCCAGAACTACCAGAAAATTATAGGCCTATCTCTATAACTGGGGCTCTCTCAAAATTTTTTGAAAAATTGTCATATAAACAAATCAACGAATATCTGATATCCCAAAAATTACTAAGTAATACCCGATTTGGGTCCAGAACATCATATTCAACAATCGACGCTATTCTTTATTGCACTGAAGCATCCAGAAAAGCAATAGTCAACAACAAAAATGTAGCATGTTCCTTACTGGATCTCTCTAAAGCATTTGATTCTTTTGATCAAACTTATCTTAACCAGAAACTAAAAGGGTTAAACTTTTCCGAAGAAGCTATAGAAATGATCAAATCCTTTATCACCAACCGAAGCCAGAAAACAAATGTTAACAACACCAAATCCGATTGGATTGCACTTGAGCAGGGTGTCCCACAGGGCAGTCTCGTTGGCCCTCTAAAATTTAATCTATACATTAACGATCTCAACAAACAAATTGACAAAACATGTAAAAAAGTTCAATATGCGGGTGATACATTACTATTCTGTGAAAACCACGATCCACAAAAAGCTCCTAAATCCCTCGAAGCTAATTGCAGTCTGTTGTCAAATTATTTCTTAGAACACTCACTTCAGTTGAATGCAAAAAAAAACAGAACCCATCGTTTTCAGCAAAAAAAACATTCAAGGAAAAAGGATGAAAAGTGTACTATAACTCTAGATGATAAAATAATTGAGGAAAAAACCAATGTTAATTACCTAGGAGTAGTTCTCGATCAGTTTCTAACATTCCAAGATGAAATCAAAAAGACTCTCAGAGAAATGGCATGCGGAACAAAAACACTTCAATCAATCAAAAAGCCATCGCCAGTAAAAACAACACTCTTGAAAATGAATGCACTGGTAATTAGTGATGTAAAATCTTGCTGCGATCGTGCAAAATACGATTCATTTTCAGACTTGAAGCTAAAACACAATATATTGCCAGTAACAATGTTTCTGGAGTATTAAACATTTTGTCACTTTTGGAAAATACAACATCAATTTTTGCCAACCTATAATAACATTGAGTATGAAAACCACCAAATAAATATTAATACGAGAAACAAAAAGTTATATTTCGGCGACAAATACAATAAACAATACATAGAAAGTTCCTTCTTTAAAAAGTCCATCATAATCTGGAACAAACTAACAGTTGATAAAGTCAACGTACTTTAATTATTATTTGTTATTATTTAAAGACGACTCCTCTGTGGCAACTCATGGTATAGTTTCATGGAAAAGCTTCAAATTTATATAGTAACATTTAAATATAAACCACCTTGAAGCTCTCAGGTGAAAAGAACTCTTCAATAATTGTTATAGATTTTGTTTTGTTTATTGTAACTATGCGTATCTAATGACGTTATAATATTTTTATGAATTGTTAGAAAACAGTTGACATACACTTGTGTATTGAAATTAATTTCGATGTGCAAATAAAGTGTTTTTTTTTTAATTTTTAGATTTCATTTTAGGCCCTTTCATTCGTGTTAAAACTGACCAAGAGGTTGGTGAAATTTAACGCTCTCTTTTTGTAAGCATTCTTCCGTCAGAGGATTATTTCCAATTGTTATTTTCCATATTAAAATTGTCTTTTTTTTCTTTTGCAGAGTAAGAGTGAAAACCTGCGACCTGATTGTTGAGAACCTCATCCTTTTGTTTTTCTTTGCTTGGAGTTGCTGCACTGTTTGTTTTAAATTCATTAACCAAAACTCTAGATGGTGGTGTTTCGACATTCTTTCCTTCGACATTTTTGCTACCATTACAATACTTATAGCTCGTTGTTTCGTCATCGTTTTTCTCGTCGCTGGCATTATTGGAGCTTGGTTTTTGTGGGGACTGATTGTTTGGGATTTTGGTTTCCTATGTTGCACCAATCATCGTGATGACCTTTTTCTTGGCGTCCAGAAATCTTGCTTTGTTGACATTCCTGTAGTGAAGGTATGTGAAACGAGATTTCTACACCTTCCCACATTTTAAAGCCATCCATTCTCGATTAGTAAGACCAGTCCGTCAGCTTTTTCTCTTGATCTTCGTTTTGAATTTTAACTTCTAAAAATTGCTCTTCCTGTGTAAACATCATGACCCGGTTCAGTTACGATACAGGTCTCACGTTGGAATATAGGGCTATGAGTTATGTCTTCTGGCAATTGGAGAATTAATTTCGCTTCGATATCGTTGCATACATAAGGCATTCGACAATTTGTTTTTGGCTAGTTTAGGGTAATTGTTCTTGGGTCTATGAGACCTGGGAAAGCATCCCATGGGAAATACCGTCCTGTTAAAAAGATTGATTCCTCGCCTTTGATGCTAGTTATGAATTGCTCTGCTTCGGGGGGAGGGGGGGGGGGGCTGGGTTGCCGGACATCAAGCCGATGGGACTTCAAGCTGAATCGTAAAATTAGAGACTTCAACCGAATATTTTCTAATAAAGTTGTGAAATATGATTAATTTGAAAATTTTATTGAAGAGTTTCGGAATTTCATGATCTTTCTTCACTAGCTAATGGCGTTTTCATAAAATTTAATCCTACAAAAGGTGTTTAGGAAAGTTGGAAAATAAAAATGATTGAAGGGATTTTTCAAATTTATACATTTCAAAAATCGGTTGATGTTATTAGCGTTTGCCAATCCCAAGTGGTGCATTGTCATGAACAACGCATTTTATGGACTAAACTTGTCTAAATTTTTGAAAAGCAACGTTTTACAGATGAAAAAATAGTGTTTTGAGGTGCTTGTACAGTTCAAATTTCGGCCTCAAGTCTTTTCGGCTTGAAGTCCGTCGGCTTGTTGTCCTAGAACCCTTCGGGAGGAGCTAAAACTGTCAGTGTACGAAGTTTGCGGTCATCTTTGTCACAGTTATTGTTTTTGAGATTGTCATCTTCTGTTGCATTGTTGTGGGGAATTGTTTCAGTATATCGGAAGCACAACTTCGATATGCCTGCGCTAGACTTTTTGCTGACTTGACAATTTCTCTCGAAAATGGGGGGATGATTTTGATTATTTGGATTTGTTTTGTTTCTTCGGTCGATTTGTTTGCTGTTTGCGCATTTCTGAATTTTGTTTCCGTTTCAATCAGCACTCCATGAGTAATTGGTAGCTGAGATTCCATCAGTTGTTGTTGACTCATGACTTCGTATTGCTCGTGGGGGCAAAAAAGCCTTCACCCGAAGATATACTTGAAAAAATTTATATATTTTTCTCTTTCAAAATGTAGAAATCATAAGGCAAAAACATCAACTAAATTGCTTGTTAAATTTCTTTGACTTCTTCTCTTTTTAAATTTTTTGAAATTTTCGTTCAATTGCCAACATGCACAAAATTATCGGAGCAACTGATCAACACTTTTTAACTATCGGGAAGTTCTGGTTGAGAACTAAGTAAAATGCGAGTTTTTATTGCTGTGCTGGACTGCAGAAGCTGTATTCTTGAGAAATGTGCTTCAATCATTATTGTTAGATGTTGAATTGTTTGAAATTTTTAAGGTTACTACGATTATTCTCTGGATTTTCTTGTCAGATGTATTTAGTTTTCAGTTAGAAATGGAGGAAGACATTGACATGGTATCAAAAGTGTACTTCGGCTGGGTAAATAGTGTTCTCGAAAATGCGAAAAATGGCCGGTTGATTAAAAGATTTGATCAGTTCGAAGATGGAGCTGTTCTTCTCGATCTTGTCAGGAAGCTCGATGAAACGTACAACCTGTGTAAAGTAAAAGGTTTGCCAGACGCCGTGGAAATAGTTAAAAACTTTTTTGGTTCTCGCAATATTGAAAATACATTTGACGACGAAACAACAGAAATTATGTTAATGGACATCCTCTGGGCTTTCATGTTGAACTTCACTATTTGTCCCGGAGATGAAATCAAGCCAGATGATAAATGTATTGAGCTTGGGCGATGCTTTTTAATGGAGTGGTTACAAATTTTGTGCCCAGAGGCAAGGGATTTCGACGGAGACGAAGAATTGACTATGTATTTTAAAGGAAATAGGTTGATCATTGACGTCATCGAGTCGGTGTTTTCAACAACACTCACGCTGCCTTCTGGCAGCCTTCATAAAGAAATTTTTTGTTCTCTCATGCTTGTTGAAGAAGCTTTTGGAATCAGCAAAGAAATTTTGGACTCAAAAATGCTCATTGATGGTGAATGCCCAGAGTTTGCGTTAATTGTTTATTTGTCCTTACTAAAGACGAAATATTTGGATGATACAAAACAGGGTAGTTTTGGTTCTAATATAGTTCAAGAAATTATTACCGAGCAACCCTCAAAAGAAAATTTTGAACTAGATTCGTCTGAGATTCATACCGAAACCATTGCTGGGAAAGAGTTAAGTGGAGGAAGTCATCATGAACGAACAAGCGAACAGCAGTTTGGGTTTCCGATATCAGGTTCAATAACTTCACTTATCACTCCCTCTGAGAGTGGATTTTATTCATGCAACGGCAGTCACGAGAATGAAGCTGGCGATAAATTAGAAGCTATTAATGGATTTTCATGCAGTACACCCCGCGAACTAACTGAATCAAATCTAAATTCATCCGAGAAAACATGGCAAGATTTTCTGGAAGGAAATTTTGAACAAAATGAAACATCGGGAGGCTCATCGTCAAAGTTGGACGACTGCTTGAAAAATGAAAGCAACCAGACTTCAAAGCAAGAGCTAAGTATTGATATACCTTCAAGTGTACATGATGAAGTAAGAAGTGCGCAAGACACTTTGTTGACTGTTGTTGCGTGTGAGGACACACAAAATTCGTGTTCCGGTGAAATTACCATCATTGATCAAAAAGATACTGTGGTTGAAATCGAGGATTCGTCAAATCCTTCCGAAGAAAGCAAAAATACAGGGATGCCTATTGCATCAGAAGAAAACGTTTCTACAGACACTCCGCTCAACCCACATAGTCCAGTTACTGACAGTTGCATAAGCCAAACCAGCTCTCAAGTTTCGGCAAAATACACTCTCAGACAGACACCAGTTAGCCATGGAAGGCAATCACCTTCTAGTGACCCACTAATGAATCTTCTTGACAGTATTGCCAGCAAAGGAAATACTTTAAAACAAGCACTAGATAATTCCCTTTTGAATGAATCCATTCATACAGAGAAGAAATATCTAGATTTTGACGAGAAAGTGAAACTCATGGAGCGAATTACCGAATTAGAAACAAAAAACCTTGAACTGAGTCTCACGATTGAAACGCTCTCTGGGGATCTAAGCGACAATGAACGAAAACTATCGAGTGAGTCCTTGAATTTTGACAAAGCATTAAAAGAAGCTAATCGATTACTGGATGTCAACAGATCATTCAGGGAAGAAAATTTGAAAATGGAAGAAACAATAATTCACCTGGAAGATGTAATTCAGCAAAAAACCGCTGAAGCTTCGCAGTTGAGAAACCAGTTGAAATTTAAGTCAGACGAATGCGATTCTCTTCGCTTAAGGAATGAAAATATACCAACTATCGTTGATGTTGAAGAGAAGGACAGTATTATATTGAGTATACAACATGACCTAGAAAATGTTATGTTCGAAAAATGTAAAATTGCACAAGAGCTGGAACATACACGTGAAGTCATTCACCAGCGAGATGAAAGTGCCAAAAAATTATTTACCACTGAACAACGAAAGACACAAAAATCCAATCAAGCAGATACCGAACAAAAGCTTGAGGAATTGAGCAGAACTATTGGGAATCTAGAAAAATCGCTCTTGGAATCTAATCAAAGAAATGCAAAATTGAATGAAAAACTTGACATGATAAATCATCCAAGCCACCTTAGTTACAGCTTCATGACACCTAATGTGGGATTGTATCCTCTTCAATCTGATTTGACTGCGAGCAATCTCAATCGAAGCTACCCTGGATTCGATTGCATAAACCATTCAAAGCACCATGTCACTTCTTTATCTTGTGCTGATAACTATAATCAAGTGACCGGCTTTGCTCCACATGACTCCAGAAAAGTTGAGTTGTTTGACCAGTACCCCTCTTACCGTAGTCAAAGAAAATCTGATTATCAATTTTTTGAAAGGCCTTCATGTGAAACTGTACATGCAAATAACGAAAAACCATGGCAAACAGATTTTTCACCCCACCCTACTTCATCAAATTTGAGTTTCGATAATCAGAATAGAGCTCCGCTCTCTGGTTCATTGCGCGATGAAAATCTATGTGCCTGTCAAATAGCCAATACATGTCGTAATGGCCAGCAAAGCGCGTGTTGTCCTAAGGAGGGCTTGTCTGTTGAACTTAACTCAGGAAAAAGGAACCTGAATCAGAGGCATTTCTCATCTGAACATACGGCTAGCGAAAAATCGAAAGCAGAAACTGCTGTAAAAGCAAATAGTGAAACTCAAGAAGTGACAACTGACGTGGTGTCGGCAAATACGAGAAAACTTATTGACTCAATTTTGGCTAAATATTCAACGAATCGTCCAGATGAAATTGCCAGCACGCAGTCAATTACTGAACATGGTGTAAGCAGCCCTGGGCTGGATAACACTCTGAAAACAGAATACAATTCCATCAGAGAAGCAACAATGAAGCTTAGAGACGAATTAACTGATCCTAAACGTAACTTTAATGTTGAGACCAGAAGCGTGTTCAGGAACGAAGCTTCGGATAGTGTAAAAATAAGGTCATTCGACGAGTTTGTTTCGTCTCCAATTTCAAAATCTAATGCTTCCAAACCATTAATTGACAGCAGCGACGATTTAAAGCCATTTTTAAGCAGAACTTTGGCTTCTGCAGGCGTATTTCTGCACGATGGAAACACCGATCTACAAAATAAGTCACTTTTATCTTCAGTGAGGAATTGTGACAATGCATTGAATAACGCGACAACCAGCTCTACGAAAGGAAAATTTGGCGCCCTTTTCAAATCGTACGACGATCAAGCCAATTCTGAGCACCGAATGAGCTCAACTGAAGATATCACTGCCACCCAAGATGTTAGTAGCAGAGTTGCCGAGATTGGACAACGTTTAAGAAACGGAATATTTACAAGCTCGACAGACAGCAATCATGGTACAAGTGAGCAGAACGTTTCAGAATCAAATAAAATGGAACCATGTCACAGTGATGGAAACCCAAGTTCTCATAAATTCATGAAGCGCAATGATGTTAGACAGATTGGCGATGAGATTCTAACACGCTATAAAACTGAGCTGAGGCTGACGGACGATTCTAATGGAGGGACCGGTAATTCATTTGTGAGAAGCTTAGACGATTCTTTTTTCAATAACTGGACTAGCATTAGATATCAAGGCGAAGTGTACAAATCAAAAATCCAGCCTCCGAAACTGGAACCCTCGAAACGCCCCGAAACTTCTTCGGCAGAACAAGAGAATGGCCTTGTTACTGCCTCAACAAGTGCGTTCGGAACACCGGAACAAGTTGAAAATGACGAAGTTAAGGGATATCTAAATCAGCTCGACAATAAATACCCAAAAAGTTTTCAATCTCCGCTAAGTCAATCTGAAAGAACTTTAAAATCAAGTAATGGCTTAAGAAGTTCAACACCAACTCTGCTGGTGACAAGAAAGAAAGAAGACATGGCACCCTCGTTTGATGTCTCCCACATTTCGATGGCTTCAAATTTTGTGCATGGAGATAAGACAAGATCAGTGCAATTCTACAACGAGTCGTCTATTTTGCCCAGAAGCGACGGCGATACGAGGTCAAGAAAACCAAACAGTGGCCTTGAACCTCTAAACGGAAAATTTATTCATCCAACAGTTCTTTTTGCTAAATAATTAAGTTTGTTTAGATTCATTTTAACTAACTAATCATTCAGTCGTTGATTCTTTTATAACTATTCTAGATGAATTAAAACTTCTCATAAGTATGTACGATATTTTAAAAAATATTGTTTATAAATCATAATCACCTGCTGTAAATATAGATAAAACTTATAAAATATTGTAGTGTGTAAATAAGACAAATATGGTTACTTAGTAGTTTTTGATAAAGACAATAAACTAACAAGTATGAGGCAAATGAGTTTCTTAGCTATTGATACCGGTATTCTTGTCAATAGGGGAAAGCATTATGAAGAAGAAGAAGAAGAAGAAAGAACACTTGAATTACTATACAATAAAAAGCCGAGGCATCAGTGTAGCAAAGTGTAAATAATAAAATTGGTTATAAATTCATTGGTTACATCAAACAAAAACAAAACATCAGAAAACAAGCAATAAACAAAAAAAAAAAAACAAAATCGGTTACAGTTCGGAAATTGGTTGATTAAAGTATATGAAGTTTCGGATACTATAGAAAATTAAAGATTTAAGAATTAGGAACAAGCTGGTAATAAAACTTTACAAACAATTTTACAGATAGTCCAATTATACAACGTATATACAGAGTATATACAGTTTCTCTTTCAAGCAATGTGTGAAAAATTAAACTGAATTAAAAAATATAGAACTAGCAAAAACGGTAATCACGCCACGTATTTGTATTAGTACATATAGGATTGTTTCTCAATTCACTCACGTAAAATTCTTTCAATTTTTTCTTGAATTCTGTTTTCGATTTTTCTAAATTGCGCAAAATTATGGGCAGTGAATTCCATTTTTTAGAAGTCAAATGAAAAAATGATTTTTGTAGAGAAGCAGTCGAACAATGTTTGTCAAAAATAATTTGTTTCGTTCTTTCGTTGAGCCTATAATTGGCAGTCGGTAGTCTCAGTGTATTTTCAAAAGCCTTCTTTTTGTTTGTAAGATATTGGTATAAGTATGTTATACACTTTAACTCAATTCTTTTCTCGATTCCAATGAACGATTTGCTAATGCGAAGAAGGGAAGAAGATTTAAAATTCGATCTGAAATATGTTCTTTTAGCGCCCAGTTCAACTGTTTCTCCAGAGATAGCATCAAAGTAGCATTAATTTGTTGTAAAAAAATTGCTGAATAATCTAAATGTGATAAAACAAGACAATGAAGCAAGGCAACTAATGATAATGTCGGCAGTTGTTGTCCAATTTATCAATAGTTTTAATCCCTTGGGCCATTTTTTGGAGAATTGTTTTGATTTGAGCATGAAAAGATAAACTTGAATCAAGAATTATGCCTAAATATTTGCATTCTGATTTTTTGGCTACATAATGCCCACTAATTACTTGTTTATCAGTATCCACATTTTTGCTATCATTTTTTTGACAAAATGTTATAAATTCCGATTTAGATGCATTCAGATTCAATTGGTTCTCTGCAAAAAATTCCGTTAGATTATTGAGTGATTTTTGCAATCGATTCAAAGCATCCTCAGAAATTATAGAAGAGGAAAAAACCATACAGTCGTCAGCATATTGAACTAAAGTACAACCCTCATATAATCGCTCTTGTATGTCATTAACATAAATATTGAACAACAACGGACCAAGTACCGTTCCTTGTGGGACACCTCGTTTTATTTCAATCCAGTCTGAAAAAATTCCATTGCCGTTTACTCTTTGAATACGTTTGTTTAGGAAGCTAGCAATTAAAGCATTTGCTCCATTTGAAAAACCGAGAGAAAGCATTTTTTCAATTAAAACTTCATGCGAAATAGAATCAAAAGCCTTGGACAGATCTAATAAAGCTGCATGTACGATTTTTTTTGAATCTATTTAATTTCGAATACTTTCTGTCACATAAACAAGAGCATCTTGTGTTGAAATGTTTTTGCGAAATCCGAATTGAAATGGTGTCATTATTTGAAATTTGTCAAGATGTTCTGTTATTTGGGCATGTAAAATTTTTTCAAAAATTTTAGAAAAAGCACAAGTTATTGATATTGGCCGATAATTTTTTGCATCCATTGAGTCATCTTTTTTGAACAAAGGGGTTACGTTTGCTTTTTTCAGTTCGATCGGGAAAATGTTCTCATCTAAGCAAGTATTTATGACAAAAGTTAAATGTGGAACTATAACTGATTGACCGTCAATGATTGCCCAAGCAGGTACGGTACAAGGTCCGAGAGGTTTTCCAACATTGATTTTTCGAACTATATCAAAGCATTGCTTCACTGTAATGTGTTGAAAATGAAAAGATGCAGATTCAGAGGCAGATTTGTTGTAATTCGGAGGCTTTTTAGCGCCGAAAAATTCGCCTAAGTTTGAAAAAATATAATTTAAATGATTGGCAATTTTTTTGTCTTGGGTTATCATTTCACTGAAGGAATTTCGTAGAACTGTAATTCGATGGTTGCCAGAACATGTACCTCTAACTTGGTTAATATATTTCCATTTTTGTTGGATAGTGCTGAGAAGTGAAAAACAATTTTTTGAATGATCGAATTGTTTACTTCTAATCAATTTGCTCATTTGATTACGTAAAAACTGGTACTTTGACCAATTATCGCTTGTGCTTTGACTGCGATATGATCTGAGTGAATTCTGTTTCTTAGTCAACAATTGCTGACATTCTGAATCGAACCATTCCGTTTTCAACACGTTTTTTGGTTTAAAATTACGAACAAACTTTTTTTCGATAGGAGCATGTTGCTGTAGAGCACAAGAAATTAAATAAATCATCGTCGAGAACATGTTTTGTGCGTCTGTACATTGATATAAGAGATACCAAGGAAGAGCGGAGAGTGAATTGCAAAATTCATTTTTCTGATAATTTTTCTTATTGAAAGTCGTAATTATCCTCGGTAAAATTTTGCCGCATTTTATATCCGTCAAAATAAATGAAGCAAAATGGTCGGTTTTATAAGGTGTATCAAAACAAAACTCAATGCCGTTTGTTTCATAGTCACTGATTATGTAGTCGATATGAGTTTTTGTTGAGGAACTAATTCTGGTCTCATCGTTTGGACAAAAAACCTTCAATCCATATGGGATAATTATAGAATCTAAATTTTCTTTTTCTTTGCTATCCAGATAATTTATGTTATAATCACCCAAAAGCGTAATTTTATTAGAAACTGAAAAAGCATTATCTATGTTAAGCGTTAATTGTTCCAAAAAATCAATAAAGTTTGATCTGCTTGGGTTATAACACAAATTAACTAACATTTTTTCTTTACTCGAAATGTTAAATGTAGATTTGCACTCAACCCACACTGACTCATATTTTTCTTTATCAAATAAATTTAGATCAGGCCTCAATTTCGGAGCCAATTTGACTGGTATATATAACAAAACGCCACCGCCTTTCTTTTTTACCGCTGATTGCCTATCATATCTGAACATCGCATGCGTTCTAGGTTGGAAATTCCATAAATTGTCACTATCTTCTTTTTTAAGCCACGTTTCGGAAATTCCTATAATTGTGTTTTCGCCCATATCATCAAGAAATTTTTTCAATTGCATCCGTTTTCTAATAATACTTTGAAAATTCAAATGAACAAATTTAAGATTTGCACAATTTTTTGAGCAGATACCGTAGACTGTTTCAATGGTTTCGATAGGACCAGGGTTTTTTTCAACATCCCCACTTTGGGTCAGTAACAACGCGAAAAGGAAAAGATGAGTCAGTGTGGTAGCTCTCCGCTCATTTATCCCACATTTCGTTGATAATATCTTTTGCTGGCAGCTTAGATAGCCCCAGTAAACAATAGTTTTTTCTTTAGTTTCCATCTGAGCCTTGGAAATTAGAAAAATTGCACAAAACAACCAGAATTTAATATTCAGCATAATAGGTTAAATAAATTAAATAATCGCCAAAGTTTGCACCAAGAAAAAATGCGAAACTAGTATTTCCTAAAAAATTTTGCACCGTTTTGGAAAAATTGTAACATTTCTGCCGTTTTTGGATCTAAATTTGATGATTGTTGGGTTTGCTTCATTCTGGGGCGGGTTGTAATCTCACATGTGTTTGCATTAATATCAGAACCCCTAAAAGAATCTCTAAAACTTTGCACCAAAATTTCAACACCCCCATCAGAAGGATGCAAACCATCCGAGCTAAGAGCATCTGTATTTTGACTAAAAATTTTGTTTATGTCTAAAATATCCAATTTTACTTCGCCCAAGTCTTTTACATTCCGTACTAAATTAAGAATTTGCTTGTTTAGCTTCTGTACATTTGGATTAAAATCTTTTCTAAAAGCGCCTAAGGGAGTTACAGTACATAGCTGTCACGCCTAAGGCTGTCACGCCTAAGGGAGTGACAGCCTGATCTATGGAATAGGATGTCAGTAAAAATCTACAAATATCACTTCAACGGAGTATACAGATACTTCGAACGAAACTCAGTCGTTTATATCAAACATCTTGATTTCCGCAAAAAAAAACAGTGCTGATCATGCTAATGCTGATGTAGAGAAAAGTGTAGTTTATATGCAAAGAAAATAACCCACGAGAGATAAGTTTTTCTTGATTTGGATCACCACACTTGAAGGTTTGTAAGTCAATTGAAGCGTTACAGACGAGTTGTCGAAATCAGTGAAACGCGATCAACGTGTTAAATTTTCAAAAGTGGTGTTCCGCAGGACTCCATTTTGGGGTCTATGTTGTTTCTTCTTGTATCTGCTACTGACCTTCCAAACAAAAATGCACACTTTCAGCGAAGTTCTATTTAGCCGATGACACAAAAATTGCTAGATTAAACTGATCGGCTGAGAAAATCTGGACTTGAAAGCTACAACTACGTGGCTTCTATTTACATTAGCGAGCGATAGTGTATTAGTACGAACCGTCTTGTTTTTCTAACCTAATTCGCAAATAACAGTGTTCATTAAAAGTGTTCACTTTTTTGGTGGCACTTTTGCCCTTCTCACGATTTGTAGCATTGGAAAATTCAGCATCTGTTCTGATTTATTTGTGGCTAGTGCTTGTGATTTATTAAGCTCTTGTACCGATATGCTGAAATTTTTTTGGTTGGTTTCGTTCAATCTAGGCTTGAAAAAACGTGTGATTGTTTCTAAAATGCAGCTCGAATTTTTTTTTGCCTCTAACGTCAAGTTCATTTTGTAATATAAATTTTTTTGGTGTATGGTTACACTTTGCACACACCAATTAATTTTCATTTTTTTAAACAGTGCACGGGTTGCAAGTGTATGACTTCCACAACTTACGCCATCAATCTCAGGACTAGCTTCTGGAAACTGTTTGAACAAGCGTTTCATAATTAATGGACCAGTTTATATGACCGGAAAAGCAACCTTGATATTGATGAAAATCCTTCTTTTTATATGCTAAATCAAAAAACCGCGCCGGGTTTCAGAGGAGCTAATGTCTGTAATTTGCTGACAATCCTCCACATTTTTTAAAATCAGCTGAACTATTTTTTTGTTAGCATATTCTGACCAAATACGAAAGTTTGAAGCACCTGCTTGTTTCATTGTTTAAGTAGTCGTTTTTTTTCAAAGCGTTCTTTTCATCGATAAATTCTGAATGTTTTCTATTGGCTGTCTGCTGGCCATTTAGTCTCAGAATCAGTTCTCCGCAGTTTTTAGGCAGTTATAGTTAGTGATCAAGTTCAAGTTTGTGCCTGAAGCTGACTAGGGGGAGGGGGGTGCGTGCGACTTGAGGGTTTCAGGAAATTTAACGGATGGTTTTGAATTTTATCTCGTTCAGTTTGATTGCTATCAATTGCGCTAGAAGAAAAACTTATACATTGGATACAGAGCTCGTACCATAGGTCGTTGGACTGTCTTGAAAATGCCAAGTATCTGCTGGTTTGAACTGACACTTCAACTTTTTCTTTTGTCTTTGTTTTTGCAGTCATTGGCCAGTTCTGAGTTCAGGTTGTAACGGCCAGCGTTGTTGCAACCCAGATGGATCCGTTAGCTGTCCTTTCGAGGGTTCTGGTACCTCACGTTAAAAGTTTTTGTATATTTACCAACGCGATTCCTGTATTTTGTTTGAAATTCGTACATATCGTTTGAAATGTTGTTTGAAATGTCTTTTTTTCTGCTGGTTTTTAATGCCTATGATTTCTTCCTGGCTTGAACAATTTCTACGGAAATTGAAACTCGTTTTTTGATTTTTAAATTCTCGAACTCTGACGTAACTACGTTGATATATAAACTTTCTTGTGTTTTTCGTCGAAATGATTTCGCTTAATGGTTTCCGGTTATTGATCCTTGTTTTAGTGTTTTCTTTTTTTGTTCCGACCATTGTAAATGGGGGAAAAACTTTGTACTTGGACGTGTTTTAGTTTTTTTCTCTATTTTTTGTTTTCCCCGATCCAAAATCAGGTCTCACAAATGATCATCGGAATGGGTCGAGCGATACATCTTATTAAAGCCCTTCCAGTCTTATTTCGAACGACAGTTAAAAAGTTCCAAAAATTTTTCGAGAAAAACCAGTTTGAAAATTTTGATTTTTGTGTACTTTAGAGCGAATAAGATTTTTTTGATTGTTTTTTTTTCGACTGGAACCGTTGCACGATTTTTACTATGTTGCCTTTTTTTCTATGACTGTCGAATATGTCTCAATTCTATCTATTTCTTTAAGAGTACGGTCGGAACATGCTGTGTTGCGTGCACAGCCACTGGCTTTTCTTCTCTCTTCGTTTTGTTTTCCACGCAAAATCAGGTACCAGAAATAAAAAACGGAATAGGTCGAGTGATATATTTAATCGAAACCCTTTCAGTCGTGATTTGAACGACACTAAAAATTTCCAAAAACAATTTCAAGTGTCGAGAAAAACAAGTTCGGAATTTTTGATTTTTCGTCTAGTTTCGTTCGCGTAAAGCGAGCTAGGATGCTTGAATTATGCTTAAGTTATGCCGTTTACAATTAAATTTTACTTCAAAATTACTGCCAAATGTCATGTTTTGTTTTCGTTTTTCTTGTCATTTTTCTGGAAAAACGGTTGTCTAGTTTGCTCAATTACTATGACCGTCTAATAGGCCTAAGTTGTAGAAAAGAAAAGAAATTAGTTTGAACAAAATAGTTTTTTTTCAGACTATGGTCCGAACATTTTGTGCTACTTGCGCAGTAACTGGCTATCCTTGTGTTATGTCGGTTTCTTCGTCGTATAATGTGTCGTCTGAAGAGCAGGAATAAGTTTCTGTGTTTTTGTATGTTTCCGGTGTAGGGTGTTAGAAACTTTATCTTGTTTTTTCATTCTGAATCACATTTTTGTCCGTATAGAACTTTGAAATTATTAGGACTAATTTTCTTGATAATTCGGTATAGAACTATGTTCACAAGATATCGCACCTGAAAATACTACGTTAAATTCCCTGCATTAAATTCAATCTACTATCCAGCGCAGGTTGCATGGAGGGAGTTGAGGAAAAACATACGCCTGAGTCTTCAAACGCTTGTGGTTCGAGTCCGGTCGGGATGTGTTATTTGCAAACTAGAGGTTCTGATTTTTCGTACTATCGTCTGTCTATTTATTTTTGTCGGTTTCTTTCCCGTAACACGGACTTTTTGCAGGTTTAACTTTCCTCTTACTTACTGAGTTTCAGTTTTCAAGCATTTTAAATGCGGTAACTGAGATTTCTGACCAATTACGAAAGTTTGAAGCACCTGCATGTTTCATTGTTGAAGCAGTCGTATTTTTTTTTCAAAGCGTTTTGTTCATTGGATCAGCTCTATTGGCTGTCTGCTGGCAATTTAGCCTGATAATCAAATCTCCGCAGGTTTTTAGGCAGTTAGTTATGTGATCAAGTTCATTTTTGTGCCTGAAGCTGACTAGGGGGAGGGGGGTGCCTGCGACTTGAGGGCTTAAGGTAATTTGACGGATGGTTTCTAACCTTTTCTCGTTCAGTTTGATTGCTATCAACTGCGCTCGAAGAAAAAATTATACATTGGATACAGAGCTCGTACCATAGGTCGTTGGACTGTCTTGAAACTGCCAAGTATCTGCTGGTTCGAACTGACTCTTCATCTTTTTCTATTTCTTTGTTTTTGCAGTTATTGGTCAGTTCTGAGTTCTGGTTGTAACGGCCAGCGTTGTTGCAACCCAGATGGATCCGTTAGCTGTCCTTTTGAGGGTTCTGGTACCTCATGTTAAAAGTTTTTGTATATTTACCAACTCGATTCCTGTATTTTGTTTGAAATTCGTACATATCGTTTGAAATGTTATTGATCGAAATGTCTTTTTTTCTGCTAGTTTTTAATGCATATAATTTCTTTCTGGTTTAAACAATTTCTACGGAAATTGAAACTCGTTTTTTGATTTTTGAATTCTCGAACTCGTACGTAACTACGTTGATATATAAACTTTCTTGTGTTTTTCGTCGAAATGATTTAGCTCAATGGTTTCCGGTTATTGATCCTTGTTTTAGTGTTTTCTTTTTTTGTTCCGACCATTGTAAATGGGGGAAAAACTTTGTATTTGGGCGTGTTTTAGTTTTTTTCTCTATTTTCTGTTTTCCCCGATCCAAAATCAGGTCTCACAAATGGTCATCAGAATGGGTCGAGCGATACATCATATTAAAGCCCTTCCAGTCGTAATTCGAACGACAGTTAAAAAGTACCAAAAATTTTTCGAGAAAAACCAGTTTGAAAATTTTGATTTTTGTGTACTTCAGAGCGAATAAGATTTTTTATTGTTTTTTTTTTTTCATTTTTCGACTGGAACCGTTGCACGATTTTTACTATGTTGCTTTTTTTTCTATGACTCGAATATGTCTCAATTCTATCTATTTCTTTAAGCGTACGGTCGGAACATGCTGTGCTGCGTGCACAGCCACTGGCTTTTCTTCTTTCGTTTTGTTTTCCACGAAAGTGTTTTTCGTCGAAATGATTTAGCTCAATGGTTTCCGGTTATTGATCCTTGTTTTAGTGTTTTCTTTTTTTGTTCCGACCATTGTAAATGGGGGAAAAACTTTGTATTTGGGCTTGTTTTAGTTTTTTTCTCTATTTTCTGTTTTCCCCGATCCAAAATCAGGTCTCACAAATGGTCATCAGAATGGGTCGAGCGATACATCATATTAAAGCCCTTCCAGTCGTAATTCGAACGACAGTTAAAAAGTACCAAAAATTTTTCGAGAAAAACCAGTTTGAAAATTTTGATTTTTGTGTACTTCAGAGCGAATAAGATTTTTTATTGTTTTTTTTTTCATTTTTCGACTGGAACCGTTGCACGATTTTTACTATGTTGCTTTTTTTTCTATGACTGTCGAATATGTCTCAATTCTATCTATTTCTTTAAGCGTACGGTCGGAACATGCTGTGCTGCGTGCACAGCCACTGGCTTTTCTTCTTTCGTTTTGTTTTCCACGCAAAATCAGGTACCAGAAATAATAAACGGAATAGGTCGAGTGATATATTTAATCGAAACCCTTTCAGTCGTGATTTGAACGACACGAAAATTTTCAAAAACAATTTCCAGTGTCGAGAAAAACAAGTTCGGAATTTTTGATTTTTCGTCTAGTTTCGTTCGCGTAAAGCGAGCTAGGATGCTTGAGTTATGCTTAAGTTATGCCGTTTACAATTAAATTTTACTTCGAAATTACTGCTAAATGTCATGTTTTATTTTAGTTTTTCTTGTCATTTTTCTGGAAAAACGGTTGTCTAGTTTGCTCAATTACTATGACCGTCTAATATGCCTAAGTTGTAGAAAAGCAAAGAAACTAATTTGAACAAAAATGTTTTTTTTTTCAGACTATGGTCCGAACATTCTGTGCTACTGGCGCAGTAACTGGCTATCCTTGTGTTATGTCGGTTTCTTCATCGTATAATGTGTCGTCTGAAGAGCAAGAATAAGTTTCTGTTTTTTTTTGTATTTTTCCGGCGTAAGTTGTTAGAAACATGATCTTGTTTTTTCATACTGAATCACATTTTTGTCCGTATAGAACTTTGAAATTATTAGGACTAATTTTCTTGATAATTCGGTATAGAACTATGTTCACAAGATATCGCACCTGAAAATACTACGTTAAATTCCCTGCATTAAATTCAATCTACTATCCAGCGCAGGTTGCATGGAGGGAGTTGAGGAAAAACATACGCCTGAGTCTTCAAACGCTTGTGGTTCGAGTCCGGTCGGGATGTGTTATTTGCAAACTAGAGGTTCTGATTTTTCGTACTATCGTCTGTCTATTTATTTTTGTCGGTTTCTTTCCCGTAACACGGACTTTTTGCAGGTTTAACTTTCCTCTTACTTACTGAGTTTCAGTTTTCAAGCATTTTAAATGCGGTAACTGAGATTTCTGACCAATTACGAAAGTTTGAAGCACCTGCATGTTTCATTGTTGAAGCAGTCGTATTTTTTTTTCAAAGCGTTTTGTTCATTGGATCAGCTCTATTGGCTGTCTGCTGGCAATTTAGCCTGATAATCAAATCTCCGCAGGTTTTTAGGCAGTTAGTTATGTGATCAAGTTATTTTTGTGCCTGAAGCTGACTAGGGGTAGGGGGGTGCCTGCGACTTGAGGGTTTCACATTATTTGACGGATGGTTTTTTAACCTTTTCTAGTTGTTTGATTGCTATCAACTGCGCTAGAAGAAAAATTTATACATTGGATACAGAGCTCGTAATATAGGTCGTTGGACTGTCTTGAAAATTGCAAGTATCTGCTGGTTTGAACTGACACTTCAACTTTTTCTTACTTCCTTGTTTTTGCAGTTATTGGTCAGTTCTGAGTTCTGGTTGTAACGGCCAGCGTTGTTGCAACCAAGATGGATCCGTTAGCTGTCCTTTCGAGGGTTATGGTACCTCATGTTAAAAAATTTTGTATATTTACCAACGCGATTCCTGTGTTTTGTTTGAAATTCGTGCATATCGTTTGAAATGTTATTGTTTGAAATGTCTTTTTTTTCTGCTGGTTTTTCCAATTCAAAATGAAAAAGTTTTGATGATTTCTGTAGACGCAGTTCTTATACCTCCATGCCTAAAAAGCGTAAGTATTTTTTTCGCCCATTACTCTTCTGAGCTCTTTTTGGAGAAAGTTGAATAATTTTATCTGCGACGAAAGGAAGTAAAATGGAATTCTTTCTTTGGAATGCATGGCTCAATACTCATCTCTTTTAGATTAACGCTTTCGTCCTGCTTACTGGATACCAGTTTTCAAGCACCTTTGGTTGAGGTAATTGAGTTACAAGGTTCTTGCGGAATTAGTGCTGTTTTTCTGACAAATTTTTCAAATAGATGGATGAATGTTCACGGAATTATTACGCATGTGATTCTTATGTTAAAGTTATGATGGCGTTAGAAATGCACAACAAAGGCTTTGTCTTGCGAACAATTTCTTCAACAGAATCATTAAATCGTTTTCTAAAATCTGCTCGGTGTTAACCAACGGACTTATGTCGAGCATGTCTGGATACCTAACACAGATTTTTTTTGGTTTACCAACTTTTTACCAGAATCGTTTGAATAATTTGTTTCTTGATTCATAATGAATTCCTTGCGTTCCCAGTCCCCTTAGCCCGGAGGTAAAGATTATGCCTTTGAAGGCACAGGTCATGGGTTCGAATCTGAGTAGTCTCTATTTTTTTCAAATGGGAAATATTCTGTTTCAAATAAAATTGTCGGCCAATTGTCTGCTTACTTGTTGCCTTAATTGTCACATCTTGGACTCGCTGAAAAAATTTCTCGGCCCAAATTAATATGGCCTATTTTCCATTGGCCTAATGACCTAATTTTGGGCTGTTTGGAGGGAAACACAATTTGAACACTTTCCTTCGCACTTCTCAACTTGGTTGTATGTTTACCAATGGAGTCGTTGGAATTGATGTTGTGGGATCAAGGGAGTTAATGGGCACTGGAAAGATCTCCTGCATTAGAGGCACTTCACAAATTTTCATTGACACAAAAAGTTATCGCCCTCGGAAAAGTCTTTTTTTTTGATTTTTTGACCGTTTTTCAAACTTTTTGAATATTGTCGAAAACTTCCCTGCCATATCTGAGATTTTGGGCTCAATTCAAGGAAGGGGTTGTGAAAAACGAATTTGGTTATGCAACCACAACCCAATTTTTGACACCAAAATTTATAGCCCTCGGCAATTTTTATTTTTTAACCGTTTTTCCGAAAAATTTTTTAACCGAAAACTACCCTCCCAAATCTGACATTTTTGGGCTCAATCGAAGCTATAGGTTTTTAAAATTCCTTCTGCTTAATCGACTCCGATCTCTTTTTTACAACAAAAAGCTGTGGTTCTCAGAGTGACATTTTTTGAATGTTGCTCGTTTATATCATATATTTAATCGAAGCTACAGGTTATTGAAAGCTTAAGTTTAGAATTGAACATGCCCAGTTTGTTAAAGAAAAAAGTTATGACCTTCAAACAAGTCTATGCGAAAACTACCGTGCCAATTCTCAATACGTTTTAAATGAAAAAACCTGGTTTTGGGAATCTTCTCTGCATAAATGGCCACAACCTGTTTTTTGCCGAAACAAGTTATGGATTTTGGAAAGTCTTTTGACCATTTTTTAGAAATTTTTTGATTTTTCTTTTAAACTACCTAATCAAATCTGAGATGACCGGTTGGGATAATTGACCGGTTGGGATAATTGTTCCTACAGAAGCGGGGTCTCTTTATTTTCCCGTTAGAGAAATGTTATATTTTGGGAAAATTGATTATCTCAAAATTAGAAGAGAACATTAGAGGTTTTGCGCAAAGTCCAAATTTTGAAACCACATTTTTCTTGACCCATGAGTATAGAAATTTCATCTAGTATCAAGCACGTACCTCCAGCTTCAGCTGGACCCCTTGTTGTTTTTATCGAGACATACGAAAGTTTTGGTTCACCTAGTTTTTTCAACATATATATTTTTTTCGACTTTTTTTATATTTGCTGTGGCGTACGTGGTGCAAAGCTCCGCTTCGCCTGTGTTGTAAATTTGCCATTTTTGGTTGTCGCCTAATTTGTTCGACGGCCTTATTTTGGGTCGTTGGATGAGCGAAACAAGTTGCTGATGCACGTCAGTCCTTGGTGGCGAGAATCGAATACTGTTTTCATTTTTTAATGAAAACCTTTTTTTGGCTCAACAGGTGTCTGCTGAAAAGTTGTCGATTTTGTTTCGGCTTGATAAGTTAAGTTTCGATGCAAGTTTAAAGTTCTATAAACTCATTCAGCATCTTTTTCTCAAAAATGATTTTTATTCAAGACGAATTGAGACAAAGATATGAAAATTTTAACATATCTAGCTTCTCTCGACGTTTTCAATTTTTTGTTTTGTCTTCGGGGTGTTTGAAAATTTTGTCGACCTTTTTTTAGGTCGACAGAATTGATTTTTAGAGCTCTCCCTAAGCACGGTTTAGTCCCTGTTTTGGCCAATTTTTCTGCGCTGCAGGCAAAATTTTGAAAAAACAGTCCAAAAAAGGCGTTTTTAGGCACTTTTTGGAAAATTTTGACCAAAAAAGTTTTTTCAGCGCGCGCTCCCCTCTCAAAGTTAGAATATATTGGCGCCCCTAGAAAAAATTAAAGGTCGGTCGGCAAAAAATGGATTTCTTAAAAAGTACCAAAGGGGGGACCCTTTGGGTCGAATCGCTGAGGTGGAAAGCGTCCGCCCCCCCCCCCCAAAGCCCCCCCCCCCTAAATTCGCCCCTGGTTTTTCATTACAATATTGGCGGATTATTCTGTGCTTGTCAGTAACCTGCAATCCTTGTTGAAATTTTTTTATGTTGCTTGTGATTTTACCAACTCCGATTCCAGTATACTGTTTTTTTTGTGTTTTTTTTCTTTTTCTTGGACTGAAAGGTTTTGTGGTATCCTATTTTGGTTTGTTACTATGTATTTCTTGTGAGCAAACTTTTTGGTGCAATTTATGTCTGCTCAAAAATCGTCGGCTTTGCTACCGCACTGTAAGTTTTTTTTTGATAGTTTCTTAACATCCAATTGTCTTACCTCTTGGATAATTTTTTGAAAGGAGTTTTTTTGAAGGCGAAAAGCAAGGCAGTTGTAATTTTTTTTGGTTTTTATATTTTTTCAATTTTTGCTACTGCTTTCATTTTCTGTTTCTGTCGGTTAGATTGTTATTCTATGTATATGTTTTATCGCAAGTAGTTCGAAGCTTTGCTTCGCCGCTGTATGTAAAGTTTATAAAGGAGCAAGTATTTCAGTTTTAAGATTCCGGATTTTTTTTTTTTGCATTTATTTAGTAATAGAAACAATTTTCTTGAAGTTTTTCATTTTCCAATTTGTCGGCTCATCTGCAAGTAGTGATAGTCCTTCCTTTTTTGTATCGCAAGTAGTTGCACGTCTCTGCTTCGCCTCTGCATTTTTTTTACAATTTTCTGTTGGCTATGTTTTTCCAGCATCATTGAGCATCACTGCGTAAAATACAGACGTAAATTGAACGTCTTGCCCTTGATTCTCGATCTGCTTGATTAATTCAGTAATGAATATTTTGTAAGTTTATGTGATCTGAGTTTCAGTTGAGTTAGTTTGAAATACGTGTTATGGATTCTCTGGACTCTAGTAACAGCAGCACGAGCCGGAATGGATCGAATAGTAGTAGCGGAGGAGCATCAACGCCAGGCAGCTCAGTCGCTCCCAGTTCATCGGCACTGCAAAACGAACAAGTCCAAAACATGCCGTCCTCTGCGCCCATCGCTGTTCAACAGCCGGTAAGCAATGTCCAAGGAGTCGTTCCAGTAGATTACTCACAAGTTCACCGGCCGCCGAGTTCACCTCCCCAATTCAGCATGAACAACACGGCTGGAGGTGTCCCGACTATGATAAACAATCAAGGCATGAATGGAATGGTTCATCCAGGTGTCCAAGGAGTGAAGATGATGACGGCACAGCCGAACAATGTCCAGGTGCAACAGTACATGGGAGGAGCAGGCGATCCTTTGGATCCAAAACATCCATCAATGCTCAACCAGGTCCTGAGTCCGATGGGAGCGATGTCTGGAATGTCAGTGAATTACAATGACGCTACCGAAGCGAACAAGATGTTCATTGGGGGACTGTCGTGGAATACGAATGACAGCATGTTGTACAGACATTTCTCCCAATTTGGAGAGGTAGTGGAACACTGCGTGATGAGAGATGCGGCTACTCAGAGGTCGAGAGGATTCGGGTTTGTGAAATTTGCTGACCCAGAATCTGTCGAACGGGTGAGTCATCCAAGTTATTGGTAGAAGGTTTTTTAATGTTTCTGACAAAAGTTTGAGCGACTCATTGTTCAATTCGTCTCTCCTGGTTCTGAATTTTATATCATTTTCATTCAATACCAATTTTCATTCTGAAAAAGAAACCGATAAATTTCATGTATTTTCGGAAACGTTAAGACAGTTCAGAGGAGATTTTTCTTAACACCAAATAGTCTCCGTTTACGAACTTACATTTATCAATTAATTAAATGTTTGCTTAGATCTATCAATGATCTTCATTCAGAATCATACTTAAGTGAAGTTTTGAAACTCAAATAGTAAAAACCCGCAGATCTATCAAAGGCTATGTTTATGAACCACCATCGAGTTCAAAGATAGAGCAAGACTGCGTGTGTCAGGACAGTGTGTTCCGACTGTTTTTAGGTTATATGAATTAGTGCTCGCTTCACAAAAAAAGTAGGAATTAGCAAATCATCCCCCACACGCTATGTTAAGTATAAAGTGAAAGATTTTGCATATACCTAAGAAATACATAGACTGAATAGCATGCCTCAAAGAAATTTGGAACTGTTTCTAAGACGGATTAAATCTCCGCTTGCGCATTATTAGCGCGGAATGTATGGCGAGTTAATTATCCCAAATTTGCTATCTTTAAACCCCCATAACTTAACAAAAAATAATCAAAGATACAATATCGTTTTTACACTAACGAAGCAAAGTATATTAGTATGAACTTTCGTTTTTTCCCAAACCTAAGTCGCAAATAAGAGTGCTACTTTGGATGACACTTTTGAATCGGTTGGCTGCTGAAGCAAAATATCATGTGCTTTGACATTTGATAAGTAAAAATTTACACAGCTGATGCATTTTTAATTCATGTAATGAACCGAAAAAAGTTATTTGTTTCAAACAGCAGCACAAGTAAAGCTGGATTTAAGAAATTTTCCAATTCAATATATCTTGCAATTTTTTGAAATGCTTAGTTTATGCATAATTTGGCTTTATGCTTTCCGATTTATTACATGTAGAATTGTGCCTTTTTGTATTTGGTGCTACGTTTGCTGCATCGAGTTGGCAATTCATTAGCATCTGCAGCAGCGTTTTGGTGACTGCCTTTTGAGGATTTTATGCATCCGTGGTCGAATCCGACACGTAGCCGAGTTTTTGCTAATTCGAGTATTATTTCTGCTGTTTCTTATTTCACTTGATAGAGCTGCTTTTTGGTCATATTCTTGCAAGTGTTTGCGAAGCACAGCTTCGCATCTGTGTAAAATTGAGCTCAGGAAAACAATACCTTTTGGCTGATATAGAAGTGTGTTGTCAAAAGTTGCTAGTTTTCGAAATTTGTCTAGAGAAAAACCACCTGAGTAAAAATATTCCGTCATTTTCTTCGAAAATTGTCGGAACAAAAATTTTCGATACGTTCCCGATCGATAAGGTTTTATAATACCCTCGATTCAATAGGTTTAATATCCTCCAACCCAAGTTTTTTAAATGCAAGTCAACTCGGTTTCTGTACATGAATTAAAGAATTCATGTCTTTTGCTATCGAGAAATAATAATTTACCTTTTCTCACGAGGACATATGGTGTAATTTTTTGAACGGATAAGCCGAAATCAGAGTTTATAAATATTGTTTCCCCGTGGGGAACCCGTGATTTAGTTAATCGGCTCAAGTTATGAGATAGTAATTAGCTCGTAAATTTTTAAGACATTTTTCGAACTGCTCAACACAACTTAATAATGATCTATAATCTATAGGGTAATGATCTATTTTCTATAGGGTAATCAAATTGCAGATCCACTGGTCTCGTCGTTTATCCATTCGAAGTTCGATATGTGCTGAAGTTGTATTTTATATAAAATTAGTGATGTGTTTTTACCAGCTTTGATAAATTTATTCTTCCCTAATCATTACTCATTTTAGGTTTTGGCTCACGTTCAAAACGTAGGGCCACATGTGATTGACGAGAAAGTGGTAGACCCCAAGCGAGCTGTTCCGAAGTACCAGAGCAAACTGATAAATAAGACGAAGAAGGTGTTTCTGGGAGGACTGCATCCGGACACTACCAACGAAGATGTGCAGATGCACTTCAGTCGCTTCGGAGAGGTAGAGGAAGTGATGTTGATGTACGACCGGACCACCCTTCGTCTTAGAGGATTCGGATTTGTAAAGGTTAGTACGCAAAAGATGTGATAAGCGATCAATTGCAGTATCACTTATTTCCGTTGAACAAAATTGAAATATGCGAAATCGTTTTATTTTAGCAGTGGGGCTGATAGGAAAATTTGCGACTGTTTGGAAAAATTAGTAAAACGGTGAGTTCACTGGCAGTTAATTGCGTTTAGTTTGCCGCTGAAGAAGCAGCCGAAAATGCGTGCCGTGAGCACTATCACGAAATCAAAGGCAAAATGGTGGAAGCAAAGAAAGCTCAACCAAAAGAGGCGATGCAGAACAACACTCAGCTCAAGAAGTGGTCATATGGTCCTATTCCCATGGGCGCTCAACAAGATCCCAATGTACCCTACTACATCAATGGTCAGAGGAATGCCTTTTTGGGAAACGGGTCCATGGCTAATCCTTTCAACGGCGGATTCGCACAGTTTCCCTATTCGCCGGTCTTGAACTATGCTGGAAGTCCGACCTTCCAAGTTGGTTCTCCGCTTGGCGGACACCTGACATCAGACAGAACTGGAACTCCGAACGGTCTTTTCTTTGGAGAACTAATGTCCTCGCCATTTAATGGACAGCTCCCCACCCGTCCAACTGCCATGAGTCCCTCGCCCTTGGACACCCTGGCCCGCGAGAACTTCTTGAGCACCCTGCCCTACATTGGAAACGGGTCTCCCAGAGGTCCTGGAGGAATCACTAGTCCTCCCCTGCCAACTACCCTGGACAACCCACATGACTATGCTGCTGGAATCCTCGCAACCAGTCCCCAGAATACTGGATTCCAGTTCGGATCACCTTTTGGATTCTCAGCTGTTCCTCCCGCTATGGTAGCCGCTTACCAGGGGTACGGAAATCAGTAACTTCGACTCAAATCTTGCCGACTGCTGTCTGTCGTTTCTCAAATGAAAATCTCTTCAAAATGCAAAATGGTTCAGAAATGGTTGCGATGAACAGCAATGCAACAAACAAAACTTACCTATAAATCTAATCTTCAATGTGGCTGCTTATGAATATGATGATTCATGTTAACTAGTTAACTCCGGATTAGTTATTAGTAATCTTTCGATCTAGTCTTACGAACAGTGATCTGATTGGTCTGATCTCATCTGTCTTCTTCGTTTGTTTCGTTATTTATACAGTGTACCTAGTATATTAGTTGAAGCAGTAGTCATAGAAATAGATGTTACTTAAATTTCCTTACAAAGCCACGCCGTACAATACCATACCATAGAGCAGTAGTTCAAAGACCGCAAAAATATTCCCCATTTCCAAAGTATATTGGCGTTAGAAATTTAATTTACTTAGCGACAGACATTTGTTCTTCTTTACACGATTTTAGTTTTCAGTTTACACTCGAACGTTAGTTTTAGTGTAGATAGACTTAAATGTTGCAGCTTGGGCAAAATCATCCTTTTGACGATCTAGGACACCGCTTATTTTGTGATTTAAATCATCATCCTCATATTTTTATGGTTCAGAGGGGTGACCTAGTAACAATTGTGTGCTCTAAAATTTCTGTACAGTGCTTAACTGAGTATTGACTGAATTCTGGGCTATGTAAAATGTCAAAACATAAGCTGTATACTGATAAAATGTCAATTAGAAAGAATATCATTTCTCGGCCTTGACGGCCGTCCGTGCTAGCTGATCAAATGTCTTATTTTGCGCTTTCTTTTCGTCTCCTATCCAAACTCAAGCCGATTATGACTCTTACACAATTTGACCCTTCATGAACTTTTCCTTCCCTCCCAATCATTTCTCCTCTGTGCTTCGCATTGACCTGTCTTGTTGATGGATTTTCAAGGATCACACAAACACTAAAACAAGTCCCGAAGTGATGTATTTTCTCTTCGTTTTGTTTTCTACAAAGTAAAGTTAGATGAAACTTTTGAAAAAGTTAGAAGTAGTTATAGATGGTAGCTAGTGTAGTAATAGGATTATTAGTTAAACTTGAGTAGTAATGGCCTTGATGGTAACAGAGAAGCCTTAAAGTGCGTCTCTCTAAACCCGCGTCACCTCTTCCCACCACCACCATCATCCCACAAGTAAAACAAACCAACACAATCTTCAATTGCACTTTGAATCTAATCACTCAATTAAACCACCACACTCAAAAATCACAGTTTCCCTGTTACTGTGCTTCACATTTTCAACTAAATGAGAGCCGCCAACCCACCCCCTCCAACTAAACTCGCCAACGACTGAGAGAGTAGTTGATGATTGATCTTCAAATAGCGATGTGAATTATTATCTAGCTTTTTGATGTTTGTTTCGATTAACTCGTTGAAAAGCATCTGAAGATTTTGTGCATTTTGGATGTATCTGCTTTTCACTTTTTCATGTCGACATTTTATGTTAGCATCTCCAATGTCTTGTGCTTTTAAATGTATGTAAACAGCTAAATAAAAACACGAATTGCAACTCAATCATAATCGAAATGTGCATTTTATATGATAGTCAAGTGATCTGAGGGAGACTAATTTACTTTTCTAATGAATTAAATTTGATTTGGGCGCCTAAAAATTTGTAGCGTACTGAAACATCGCTAAACCATCTACATTTGAAATGCGTTGATGATGATCACTTTTTGAGCGTTTCAGGTTAAGCTCAATGGGTACTAATCAAAGTTCGCGATATGTTGACTCAAACTAATACGAAGAATCAAGGTCAACTCAAGCAAATGATGATGCTATTTTTGTCTCCCTCTGGTTAGAGAACAAGTTTTGTAATCAGAAGAAGTTGAACTATGGTGTCAGCCTTCATCGCATCTAGCATAGCCTCGAATGCTTTGCTAAAACAATAGAGTTCCATAATTTGATGTCCTCAGATAATTGACAGAAGTTTGAAATGCCCCATATACGCTAGGATAATATCAGCAAAGTATCGAACGTGCAGACGCCATGAAGTCATTTCACGGGTAATGAGTGATGTCCATGTATCTTATCTCAGCGCCTTTTTCACCCTCAATCCTCTTGAGTTCGGTAACTAAAGATAAAGGCAATTCGTTCTAAATTTTACATTCATAAGAGTTCCACAAAGCAAAGCTCGCTTTGCAGAAAGTTATTGAAGTTAATCGAGATGACAGAAAAGTTTTCTTAAAAATTGATTCAATGTCGTAATGGGCAGTTAATTAAAATGTAGTGTGCATGAAACGATTCAGTGATTGACGATTGACTTGTTTTTCAACTGAATCTTGGACTTGGAACCCTTCCCTCAAATGTTACTTACCTGACTTTCGTAGCGCAATCAGCCATGTATTTAACTTGCTTTCCATTTACACATAGATAAGGTAGATTAATAGTTATATTATTTATCGTAGCTTTTAAAAACTTCTGGCCGAATTGGTGATTTATATTCTGCAATATGAATTGGTCGGATATTTGAACGTTCACAATACAGTGGAATTATTCGAGATCGGATAAAAGATATCGTTTCATACTGCAGAAAAAATTGGATTAACTGTATATCTCTATCTTCTTTCGTTCTTTCCGAGTTTTAATTTCGGCCGAGCACGAATGCCGACCTCTCGTAGCTTTTAAACGACCGCGCTTTTGGTGGCTGGATAGGATAGTTTAAATAATTATAACTACAGTATTTAATAGATTAGATGGAAATGTCGATGCTTTGAGAGTGATATGATAACTATGATGACAGTGATGATGAAAAACATGAAGTAATAATATGATTTCATGTTACAACTTGAATGGTGCAAAGTTAACCCAAAACAAATGGAAACATGAGTGACTATTGTTATAGATCTACTTGAAAAATCACCCTCTGTAAATATGAAAAAAGATAGAATATCAAGTGTTAAGAATACAAATAGTCGTCTTTTGAAATGAGGGTTTGTTAAAAAGAGATCTTAAGTGACTCATGTAGTGTATTTGTTCGTGTGAGTTTCATTCTTCTGGAGTGCGGATGGGTTCAATTCAAACGGAAGGTGCTATCAATGCTTGATTTGATTTTTTTTCGATTTGAGTGATTGAAGGTAGTCAGTAAATAGTAGTGGTAGACCAAGATAGTCCATGATAGAACTAGACTAGACCATAGAATAGTAGTGTGATACTCCTCTCATAGTGCTGTGTGATTAGAACACCGGTAAGTCATTGGGTTAAGTTAATTTGCTGAATTTTCATTAGCAACTTTTTCAATCTTCTTTCTGCTTTACACTGCTGATGTAGATCTTAGAACGCTAGGTAGAAAGTGTAGTTGATTAATAATTATATTAGAGATAACTGTTAGTGGTTATTTGTTGTTTTGCAAAACAATTACCGTTCCTCAATCATTTGCCAATCTGAGAGCAGTTTTCAACGTTATGATGATCATGCCTATTTGGAACCAACTTATATTTTTTTCCAATTTTCTTCTCCCTGAACAAAAAATTTGAAACATATGTGCTACCGGTAATTTTTTTCCTTTTGAAGGGGTGAAGTTTGAGTTGTAATTTTACAGTAATGATTTTGATGCTACCATTACGATGTATTGATGTAAATCCTTCTTGACATTTATTGATGATTTTGTTAAATAGTTTAACAGTAGCGCCTAAGCCCTTTCGATTGATCAAAATTTTTAGTCATCGACATTTATAAGTTCAGCAATACTGTAGTTGAATAATTTATTCAAAGTTAGCTCACTATTTTCTCCTTAATATTAGATATTTTCTGAGATTAGACGACAATTAGCTGCTCTTTTTGTCTTTGTTTATACGTTAAATAATGATGCAGATAGTACATTACAAGTAATGCCACACCATCCTATACCGCGCTCTTTCTCTTTTGTTCTAGATGAAATCAAATTATTTGGTTGCTTGGAATTATAACTCTTCTTAACATGAGTTTTGAAAACCTAACCAGCAAGAATTTAAGCGAGATAGACACCGTTTGAAAATGAATTCCTGATAACGGGGTTTTGTGAAGCATGGCATGAAGAAAAAGAGTTCTAGTTAGGGGCGGATTTAGGAGGGGTGGCGAGGGCGGGCGCCCTATCTCCTCAGGGATTCGACCCCCTCACGAATCTAAGGGTCCTCACTTTGTTATTATTTGTGGACATTCAACCCTAAAATTGGCTCTTCCCCACATTTCAAAGTTTCTATTTTTATTACTGTTTTACGTGTGATTATGGCTGAATGCGTGATGTTACGATGCACGATATAAAAAACAGAAATGTTGACAATAGTGAAGTTGTTCGCTGTGCAAAATTTTATTACATGACCACGTCAAATTATGACAACGTCAAATTATTTTTTTTCAAAACTGAAATTCAAATGTGGGAGGGAGGAGTGGAGTGGAAATGAGCCCTAAAATTATTCTAAAGGCGCCTTTGAAGCAGAAATGACTAAGTTTGAAAGGAGCGCGCGCCAAAAAACTTAATTCTTTGGTCAAAACTTTGCAAAAGTGCCTATAAATTTTGTCGAAATAGGGTCCTTGAAGTGTTTATAAATTTTGTCGAAATAGGGTCCTTGAAGTGTTTATAAATTTTGTCGAAATAGGGTCCTTGAAGTGTTAAGTGTTCTGGGAGCGCTAGGAAAATCAATTTGGCCGTCCTAAAAAAGGTCGACAAAGTTTTTGTTTTTTAAACATCCGCCCCTGCCCTCGAGAAAATCCTAGATCCGCCCCTGGTTTTAAGTTTGGTGATATATGCACATGAAAGTACTGAGATCTTTTGTATCAGCTGTACCTATGTTTCAGATTTGTTTTTGATTTTTGAACTAATTCGAAGAATATACTGAAATCTTTATCATGTCTGGAAAGATGATCTCATTCAGTTTCACCATCCCTAAGAAAGACTTGCTGGCCCATGTTCAACAGACACCAGGAGCACCCACCCCTACCTCGCCCGAGTATCTAATTGTAGACCAAAGTGGACAGAATTGCACTGGAACATTCAAAATGGGAGCCGGGGCAGGTAATGACCAGGTGAATGTGAAGGGTGAAGCATCAACTTCATGGGGTGTGGATAATGAACAGCCAGAAATGGGTGCCCCAGTTGTTAAAGCGGAGCCAAACTTCAATCACAATGACTCGGGGTTCTCTGATACACAATCTGCGTCACCGGTGATAAAAGCGGAACCAGGTCTCGAGCTGCCAGTTGGAGCACCTGCCATGAATCCATCAATGACCTCGGTAAATATTTAACCTTAATGATATAATAATAGAACACGAACTGCTACACTTTCAAAACAAAACAAGGATAGCCGGTTACTGCGCAAGTAGCACCGAATGTTCCGACCAGTCTT
Organism: Symsagittifera roscoffensis; assembly: GCF_963678635.1. Lineage (NCBI taxonomy): Eukaryota > Metazoa > Xenacoelomorpha > Acoela > Convolutidae > Symsagittifera > Symsagittifera roscoffensis. The sequence goes on from NC_087062.1 coordinate 42,572,311, forward strand.
TAAAAAAACAATTTTCTCAAATTAGTGTCGTTTTTCTGCGTGGTGTGATAAAAGGACTGGATGTAAAACTAGAAATTAGGCATATTAGACAGTGATAGTAAAATAGGCAAATTGGACAATAGTTTTTGTAGAAATGGACCCGAAAAAAATATTAAGCTTCCAAAATTTCCAAAGACTACTGAAATCAGGTTTTTGGTTTTATTTCGAGCGAGTAAAGGCCTACTCGCTCGCTTTATTTGCTCGAAATGAGCCAAAAACTCGTAATTTTAAACCGATTTTTTTTGACATTGCACAGCTAAGTTTTGAAAACGCTTAAATCGCGACTGAAAGAGCTTTGATATTGTCATCCGGTACGTATGGATAAACTTAGCATTATTGATGCATTTATTTATGTTTGACCTATTGATATAAATTCAATAACATGTTTGGTCAGTTGACCTCGTACGGATTTACGCCGTATTGAAAACATGAGCAATAGCTCAGACGATAATGTATGATTCTTAAGAACAGTTGTTTTTATCGAACTCACATCAAAGATTCCGTTTATCAATCCGTTCGGATTCGATATACTCACGTTCATACATTGAGGTATGACATGGCGCAACCAGCAGGATTTTCGAAAAACCCGCTAAACAGCCCATTCTGGGAGAAAGCATTGGCTGAACCACTTCTAGAGTGGTCGAAATGGGCAGCAATATTCGAAATGGCAGTATTTGCGAAAGACGGAATCGAAGTAAGAAATCTACAAAGAAATAAACCACCACTAGTTGAGCCTATAGAACCTCGCTATGAAGTTGAGATAACTGGAGAAACGGAAGCCCAAAAGAAAAACCGGGAAGTTAGAAATCAGGAAGAGAGAGTCGGCTTTGAAAACCACGTGGTCAAGGCCAGAGAAAAAGGAGTTTTATGTAATTCTTTCCGGTGGAATGAGGCAGACGCAAAATACTAAGATACATTTTCTCTGCCTTGGAGCCGAGGGGCAACGACAAGTCCAACAAATGAGACCGGGCCTTGATCTACGTACGGTGACTAAAGAAATTTAATAACGACCTTAGAAGATTTTTTTTGTCACAACCAGAATTGTAGCGTTTGAAAGATACAACTTCATTTGGAGAAAACGGAAAGTCTTGAACAATTCCATGCAGATCTAGTTGAACTGGCTTCAAGAGCCGAATGTGGAGACCGAGAAGACGTGTGGGTGAGAGACATGTTCGCCGCATATATGCATGACGAGAAAATTGCCGAGGAACTACTAGCTCAAACGCGAAGCCCACAGGATGCGTATGAATATGCATTACGCCGGGAAAAAGGTATCGAACATAGTCGCTTAAGGAAGATAAATCCTTCCGGAAATCAAACAACAGTAAAACAAGAACCAGTACACTATATCAACAGGCGTGGACGCAGTAATTATGCGAATAATCAGAGTTCACAGAGAAGTCGGGGCGGATTTCTCGGTCGACCATATCCACGTGGACAACAAAATACAGAGGACAACAACAATAACGAAACACAAACTTCAATACTCAGAAACATTTTTACAAATGTAGCCAATTTGGACAGAACCACTTACAATCGTGTCCCGCAAAGGATAAAATTTGTTCAAAATGTGCGAAACGTGGGCATTTTGCTAAAGTGTGCCGTTCAGGAAACGTCATTTATATGAGGGACCGCAATGATGAGGAACAACAGGAGGAAATTGATACTGAGAGTCAAGGAACGGATAACGATCCAGTAGCATTCGCAGAATTTACATCCAAAGATGGTTGAAACGAATATCAAATTGATAAATTTATGGTAATGGCAATTTCGGAAGCTTTCGAAATTAAAAGCATGGCCAGCTTGTCAGAAGATGATCTTAAAGGACACATAGTTAAGCTAAAGACGAAAACAGAAGAACTGTTCGCTATCGCCGATTCCTGGAGTCCAATGTCGTTTTCAAACAAAAAAAACAGCTCGGAGGCTACACGAAAATGACAAGTCAGCATTGTTCAAACGTATCCCACCGGAAGACGCTGCTCGAACTTTGGCATGTTACAATAGCGAAACAATAATCCCAAAAGGATGATTGATTATAACAAATGAATCAGGAGGTTGGAAAATACAAGCCGCCGCATTCATCATTGTTGACGACCAGAAAACAAAGAGCAGCCGTGGTCGAGTGGGTTAGGCACACGTCTCTCAACACGAGGGTCATGCGTTCGAATCCACGAGGGTCATGCGTTCGAATCCCGCTTCGGTCACTGTTGGAGGGGTCCCAGTGTTATCCGCCTCAAGGTGGGACGGCTGCGGCGAAATGGATGACATCTCCCCCTCCCCCACGGTTGGTCCTGCACTAAGCAGGCCGGGGGCTAATTTTAAAAAAACAAAGCAAACATCATAGGTAGAAATATGTTACCACAGATCGGAATTAAATTAGTTCAAGAAAAACAAACGAGGGGACGTGCTGAATATACACGAACCAGAAGAATCAAACCCTAATATTAAATAATGGGTAAAAGACAATTTTCCACAATTATGTGTACGGATTGGAAAGTCAAAAAACCACGTTATGCGAACGCACTTCAGCAAAGACGTTATTCCGATCCAAAAAAGGACGCCGTATCCCAGTGCACCTACAAGAACGAGTCGAAAAAGAATTCAACAAGCTTATCGACCAAAAACACTTAATAAAATTGGATAAATGCTCGGATCGACAATTCATCAGTCCGATGTTAATTATCCTGGAAAAAGACCAGACGGTCAAATTGGCTTTAGATTCAAAAAAGATAAACAAATTTATTTACAAGAACAAATATCAAATGCCTAATTTTGATCTGCTGTTAGACAACATAGCACAAGTGGTGAAATCGAACAATAATCAGCAAACTTTATCCTCAACATTAGATTTGCGATATGCGTACTCACAAACCCGTTGGACAAATCAACTCGAGAACAATGTAGTTTCAGTTTAATTGGTGGCAATGCCACCTGGACGTATCAATTTCAAACCGGATTTTACGGCCTCACGGATATGCCAGCTGAATTTCGAAATGCTATTGATTTGACACTTACCAATTGCTCGAATGCGTAACGCACCTCTGGATGACATAATCATAGTAACGAAAGGATCAATCGATATACACAAACAAAAACTTCAAACGATCTTGGAAAAACTAGTTGCGGAAAACCTCGCAATATCACTGGACAAATGTAAGTTTGCGTGTAGACAAGTTGAGTGGTTAGGGTACACCATAAACAGCGAGGGCACTAAACCATTAATAAGAAAAACAGAGGCGATTGAAAAACGGTCACCACCGAAAACTTTAAAACTACTAAAAAGTTTTATGGGCTCCATACACAACTCACAAGGTACATTCCTAATTTAGCAGACGGCAGCTGCATTACGACCTTTACTAAATAATACAGAGGAAAATAAACCAAATAAGTGGAAACCGGAACACGATGCATCATTTAAAAATATCATTAGGTTAGTCTATGAAATAACACAGAACAAACATTTTGATTAACACTTGGAAAAGCTCATAATATGCGATGCCTCCACCTCAGGTTTAGGAGCGTCACTCGGGCAACATTCAAAAGAAGGCTGGGTGGCGATAGCTCATGCATCGCGTTTTTTAAATTCTCTTGAGGAGACATATTCAGTTAATGAGTTAGAATTACTTGGGGTAGTTTGGGCCTTCGAACCTTTCAAATACTATCTTTATGGAAAACATTTTATCGTCATCACTGATCATCAAGCTTTGATCAACGATTTAAACGCAAGTGATAGATCAAAAACCACTCAAAGCAGATTAATACGCTGGATTGACCGACTAATCTCATTCCATTTTGATATCAAACATATGGCGGGCAGCAAAATGGGCCTAATAGACTATGTCAAGAAATCCAGTTGGATTGGCAATACCCCCAAGCGAGTACGTTGAGGAATTCGTTGATGCATCAATTAATGAACAACCTCGAAATGATTGACAACGTCATCCTTAATAATTTAGCCAATCGGAACTTGGCACCGTCTCAGCTGATCAAGAAGCGCGCGGAAAATAAACGGCTAATAATTAGCACTTCAAACTCTCAATTGAAAGAACAAATTTCCATAAATTTGCAAACGCTGAAACAAAATCAGTTCTGCTGAAATCAATTAAACTCAGTCAGCTCTCTCTCAAAAAATAAATTCAACGATCAAACCACACTCTCAGAAAAACATTTCAGCGATCTTAAACTCAAAAAATCTTGTCAATAACATAAACTGAATGCGAAAAATTGAATCGTAAGACAGACATCAGAAATTTTAACGGCGGATTCATTCCAGATGAGGTTAAGACTTTGGAACCTCGAGGCAGAAAGGACGAAGAAATATCAAACTGACAGGGGTCTTGCGACAGAGAGGAGAGCTTATCGGACCCTCGGTGGCATAAACGACCGCCAACCGTCAGGAAACAAAAACCAACAGACACCACCACTTCATCACCAAAGGATACCGTCAAGGACGCGCGAGAACTGCTTTCCTCGAGGCCATCGACAAAGAATTTCCCACAAATCATATTCTGTGAAGACGCGACGAAAACACAGACACCAACCACACTCAAAGTGAGAACGACACAAGCCGTCCAAAGCGAAGACTACAAAGCAATGTCAGGCACACAAACCGATAATGCGCAACAGAGACGAACGAACACGGCGTGAGCTGAGTCAAGTGCAACATTGTCAGTCAGGAGGAACGTGCACCAAACGAGGAACCCCCCACAATGACCAACACGCAACTCGAGGCAAGCCACCACATGATCACGGAGGGGATAGTGGCCATAATCAGTCAGGCAACAATGACGAAATCAGAAGAGGACACACCGCTGTTTCGTAAAAAACTACAAAAGGTGCTGGGCGTAAAATTCATTTCCGCCGCTACCAGAAAAGTTAGTAATATGAGACCACTCATCAATTTTGTTAAAAACGGGATAGGGAATCGTTTAAGTCCTCATACGGCCAGTATTGGTACAACGTACGCAACCGATTTCACGTCCGCGAAGACAGCCTGCTCATTGACGAACGTATCGTCGTTCCTACACAGCTGCGTCAGACAGTGCTGGATAGCCTACATTTGACACATCTAGGAAAGAAATACTCATTCCAAATGGAACCTGTTGTAGAACCTAATGAGGAGGTACAATTAGACTTTGCAGGGCCCCTCTCTGATTAGCTAAATAACGACGCTTACATCTTAGTTGCAATAGATAAATGGTCAAAATCCTCACAGCAAAAGTCGTCACGTCACAAATGCCACGATGGATGTCGCCATAAAATTTATGCAACGATATATTTCGAATAATGGGGTACCTCGACGACTACGATGTGATCAAGTCCAAACATTTGGAGCCAAAAAATTCCAACTTTTTTGTAATACAAACTACATAAAATTTCTTTTAGCACCGGTAGATGATCATAGAGCCATAGGGGTAGTAGAAAGAACTATACAAATATTGAAAAGTAGGCTAGGTGTAATGAGAATATAACAGTCTAACAGACAATACAAACTAGCATCTGATGTAGCCGAAATAATAAAAACTTTAGAATAACACCACATGGCGTAACAAAAATCTCACTGTTCGAAGCACACATGGGTAGAAAGCCAAATACTCCTTTATCCATTGTGGCAACAACTAGCTCACCTAATAACCCTAATTTGGAAAATGACCGAAAGAACCTCACAACGCCGCCTCTACCAGCAGAAATTATGCAAGACTTGCAACAATGGTCGGAGGACGAGGTATCAGTAAACCGACGCTCACGGATACAACCAAAAACACAAGAAACGAGCAAACCATCAACACAACTAACATCAGGTGCACAATCTAAAAGAATTATAGAAATAAGTAAAAATAAACTGAATACTAGGTATAAAGGATACAGGCACCAATTGACAGAAACATTACAATAAACGATTAGATCAAGTGGTGAGAAAAACAATCCGAGTGGCTACTAAGGTGAAGGACCCTGAAACATTCGCACAAAAATACAAAACTATTGACGGGACATGGGTGCAATCATTCGGGAAACAACCCAGATTATTAAGAAATTGTGGAGTTGCATTTGTTCCTAATCCTTTAATCTACGGACCGTGCCGACCTTCACGGTTTAGTGATTACGTCGCGTACAAATCCGCAAGGATATCAAGACCTTGTCTACGTTTTTTAGACATCGAAGACCCAAATGCGCCCCACACAATGTTCAGAGGATATGGAAACAGGACTAACCAGGAAAATGACGAGAAAGGAACATGCAGCAGACAATCAAGAACAAAGCAATGGACAAAATAGCCCAGCCATACGACGGGCCAAACCAGCTGGACGAAGAACGGGCGGACGCCCCTGTAACAAACCTCGAGGAATGAGCCTAAACACGATAAAACCCCAGCGCAACAAAAGCCACGACAAAGGACACAACCGTGTCAAGCGAAACGAAGAGCGAGAATTCATCGACAACATCAGGAACATCCGGGCCATCACCAAAACGGTTGAACCAAAAGAAAACTCCACCAGCAACAACAACGACATCAGCCAATACGATACCAACAAGACGATCAGTTCATCACCTTCAAGCAACATTAGCGAAAGCATTGGGTCACCCTATTCCGATCAACACGATCGACGAAGCACGAAGTGATAAACAAGCATTAAGATTCAACATCGATTCGCCGCATGAACAACCAACATCGCCATCAAAACCGAGCCTGAAATCCCTATTTCAGGAAATTGGTTTTCTGACGACACCCGAATATCAGGCCTGCTTGAATTTCTTTGAGGCGATAAGGCCTAAAAGTACGGACAAGAAAAATAAAGAAATCATAGACCTTACCTCAACAGTCGAGTCCTGACAAGAACGAAATTTTGTTTCTCGAAATGAAGAAAACGCGAAAAGCAGCGGACAACATAACAGACGAAACACACCAGGAACATGAAAAGCAGGAAGACGACAATAACAACAACAAAGAAACAAAGGAAAAAGAATATAACAATGGCAACTGAAAGAAATAGACGTGGAGGCACCAGTCCCCAAGGGACTCTAAACTCAAAGTTTAAAAACGGTTCGTTTTTGTTCCGTTGAAGGGGGAGTGTCATCCGGTACGGATGGATAAACTTAGCATCATTGATGCATACATTTATGTTTGACCTTTTGATATAAATTCAATGACATGTTTGATCAGTTGACCTTGTACGGCTGTTCGCCGAAGTGAAAACATGAGCAATAGCTCAGACGATAATGTATGATTCTTAAGAACAGTTGTTTTATCGAACTCAAATCAAAGATTCCGTTTATCAATCCGTTCGGATTCGATATACTCACTTTCATACATTTAAGTATGACAGATATGTTATATCACTGGAACTACTACAAAGAGTATTTGTGGTTTCTAATTTAGTTTATAAAACACGACCGAAAGCTGTTTTAAATGATACATCAATTGACTCACTCCGATGATAATTTATGGTACCTGATTTTGTTAAAAAACATATAAAACACACCCGAATACAAAGGTCCTCCCCATTATCAATGGTCGGAACATGAAGCTGATTGCTGTGCATGTGGCAGAGAATTTTGGACCGTTCTGATCTCAAAAAAGATTAAAATCAGAAAATAAACGAAACGTATGAAAAACATCGATTGCAAATGTTTCATTTTGCTGTTTAAGCACGGGCGACTGAATTAGATTAAAAAAAACGGCAAAAATGAGAAGGTACATTGCTCATATGAAGCTAGCTTGTAAACATTAAAATAAAGTTTAATTTTAGGTGGGAGGTTAGATCAGCCTTCCATCTAATTTAGACGGACAACCGAAAATATTCAGAAACGTTTTTCTCGAAACTAAGTGAACGTTTTTTTAAAATCCTAGTCACGACTAATATGTATTTAGTATGATACCGCACCTGGCCCTATGCGGGATTTTTATCCTTAGGCCATAGAATCCTGAAGCGATAACTCTTATATAGGTCTTGATGATTTTTGTTTGTTTTTTTTTCAGAAAAAAAGTAGATTTGTTCACGCTCAATTTTCCTGGCTTGACTTTTTATTTTTTTTGTAAGTTAAATTCATTTCCTTTGTTAAAAGGAAGGTAAACTCCACTAAAAATGTGATCGGCCTCAAATTTCGGAAATGTAGTTTTATAACCAGATTTTCCAATGAAATAAAATTTTAATCAAAAACCTAATGATCCAGTCTTCTCAAATTGGGTTAATTTTATAATAAAAGCACAAATCAGCAATTGTTCGTGAAATTCAAAGAGCTCAAAGAACATATATTTTTTCTTCTAAATTCGAAAGTTGAATTTTTTCAAAAAAAACAGCAATTTTTTTCTGTTTTGCGTTCATTACTCTTTTCCCACCGACAGTTGGCTATGTTTTTAAATAATCTTGCGTTTTCAAAGCTCCCTTCGGCCATTTTTACTTGTTTGCAAAAGCAACTTCGCCTCAGTGTAAAATAGTATGTGGAGGCTTCTGAAAAAATATGCGATTTGGGATAACTTCTTGAAGATTTTGTTTCAGACACCAGTGAAGCACGAAGGCGTAGTAATGGATGCAACTTCTGGTAAAAACAAGTGCACCTTCTGTGGCAAGTTGTTTGCGACCAAAGCAGGAGCAACGAAACATGTCGCCTCTCAACACAAATCAGCCTAGAATGTCAGACAGATGATATAGTTTAACTTGTTTGAAACTCATCGGATTGAAATTTGAATTTATGCACTTGCTATAGGCGGGTGTTTTGTAGTCTAGTAATTGAATTAGACTGAAATTTTTGAGTGCTTTCAGAATGAAGCGCAATTAGGCTACGATAATTGTGAAGTAGATGAAAACGCCATCTACTGGATGGTTGAAACGTTGTGAACAGAATTTTTGCTATGCATAAATTTGTTATTTGAATTTTAGCTGTTGTGTTCTTGTTAGAAGCTGTATCTGCATTCAATGGGATTTTATTGCGAAGCTGATATTGATAACGATGAATTTAACTTCCGAAACTCGCAGTTTTTTTTGCAGTATGAAAGAAACTGTTAATTGATAGCTTAGCTTACTGATTTTAGAGCTTGCATTTTCAGAAGGCCTTGGTCTAGCTTTGTTGCTACTGGTCATTGAAAACAATCAGTTAGGAACTTGAATGAATAGTGTGAAAATGTCTGGAAGACAGATCTCATTCTCATTTACTGTTAAGAAGGAAACTCTGCTGACCCCTAACCCGGCAGGTGCTGAATATCTCATCATGAGCAAAGACGGAAGTGCGTGCCAAGGCCAGTTCAAGTTTGACGGAAAAGTTGACCCACCAGCTGCTGAACAGAGCGCATCATCGGCATTTGTGAAATCCGAGCCGGGCTTGGAACAAAATGAAGTTTCAGGTGCTCAGGTAACACCAACTGTCAAGGATGAGCCTATGGATTTCGGGAATGCGACTCCTGCAGTCAATGACTCTGGTTATTTCGAAGGGGAACCTGATATCAATAACAACTTCTAGAGCAATACGAATAGAAGCGAACCAAAACTCAATGAATTGAACTTGTTTTTGTTAGTTGTGAAAAGAAAGATTTGCAGTAAAATAGACGTTGAGAATTCTGATTATATAAATTTCGAATGAAATAGCGAACTCAAAATAGATAGCCTAAATAGGCGTTAGTTTAATTGAAGCCGTGCCATGATTGTTATTAATTGTTTTTTTTTCTGCCGATCAATTCTGATCATCTGATTCGTTCAAGCTGGATCTGTTATGGTTGAAGTCATTTCAGGATTGTTGTTTTTTGAAAGTTCGTTGATTTGTTTGGCAAAATACTTGTACTTCTTTCTATCTATGGAAATGGCTGCATCATCAGGTCGACAACTGTCTCTATCCTTTACTGTTAAGAAAGAAACGCTGCTTTCTCCTAGTCCAGTGGGATCAGAATTTCTGATAGTCAGTAAAGACGGCTCACAATGCAAAGGAAAGTTCAAGTTTGATGGCAAAATTGAAGCACCTCTTCCTCAACAAACCGCTACCTCCTCTGTTAAAACAGAACCTGGCCTGGAAGCGCCGCTTCCGGAAGCACCTGGTGTAGTGGTTCCGGTCAAGGACGAGCTAATGGATTGTGGTAGTGGCACCCCAGTTAACGATTCTGGATTCTTTGACGACGAAAACAACGACAGAAATCAAAACCCATCACCAACTGAAGAACCTGAAGTTCAAAATCAAACCTGTCCCTCTATTGAAGTGAATGCAATGTCTATAGAGGCGTCGGTTGAAACTGTAGGAAATACTCAAGTCAAAGCGGAACCAGTTGATGCAATTTCTGTAGTTTCTGGTAGCTCAGCATTTGTGACGCTTGATCCAGACGGTTCTGGCAAGTTTCTCTGTTCAGGGTGCCAGAAGTTGTTTGCTAACAGAGCAGGCGCAATGAAACACTACAAGATTCAGCATCAAAAGTTGCCAATGTTGCCTGCATAACGCTCTAGAAGTATTGTTTTGAAAGCGGCTGTGTTAGATATTTGTTTTACAGAAACAATTGTTCTTAGTAATGTAGATATATCTCCATTTGAATAGTTTTTATTAAAAATCATTTGTTGTATTAAGAATCTAACTTTGCGTTTTTTCTTGATCGATAAAACTCTTGAGCGTTATATAACTATGTTTAAACCATTCCATTTAAAAAATATTCTAGGTATAGTTTATAACAAACTTATTATGTGTCTCAAATGTGGGACTTATTTTTACCTGGATGTGGCGAAATTAGACGGCATTGAAATTGGAATGCGTTTTTTCATTTGGGAGAGCAAGTGCCTTCTACTCAGGAAGTAGACGTTTTCTCCCATGAAACATTTTATTACAAAATGTAAGAAAAAATTGAACTTGCTTTAGTATAAAACCCCGACGCTTCGAGGACTCTTCTCACTTCTGGTCTAGCGTTAACGCGCGTGCCTTGAGTTCTTAGATTTTGGGTATGAATCCTGGTCAAACCTTGCTTTTCAACTTAATTACACGAACCAGCTTGCGAGCGTTGTGTAAATTAACGAATCCAATCTAACTTGCAACTATAAGTCCTGGCACTTTTCCTGCACGTCATTGGCAATTTCTTGTTCTATTGGTTCTAATATATTTTTTGCTGATTCAAGTGATCATGGCGCAGATATGAGGACGTGAGACTCGTAATCTCCAGGCCGGCGGTTCGATTTTGGCACATGGAAACGATTCTTTTTCAGCGATTTTTACCTTTTCTCTCCTTATTCCACTTTTTAGAGCTTTCTCATTTGTCTACAAAGTGCAGCTTTGCGTGTGTTTGTTTTTTTTCTGTGAAATTTTGAGCGGACTATCGCTTGCCTGTTTACTTTGTAGGCTTAATTTCCAAGGAACTTTTTTTCTTTTGTTTTAAACAATTGTTATTATTATTGAAAGTTTTGAACTCTGACTCTCAATACACACTTTTTTTGTTCTAATAGTTTCGGCGTATGTTATATTGGATCAGGCACTTTATAGTGTGTCGGGGTGTAAAAACTTAATTGCCCAAAATCTTTTATGGCGTTTTATGTTTCGGATGAGCGTCTATCCAAGTACTGTCCCTTATTGACCGCTCGGTGACCAATAGTAATCGTTTGTGTTACGCTGCTGATCGTGTTTTGTGACTGTTTTTTTTTGTGAAATTAAACATCAGTCGAGACAAATTTATGAGGCTTTTGTAGTTAGTTTCATTTTCTATTCGCCAGCTTGCTATGCAAATCTTACGTTATCACAACTTTTGCGAAGCTCCACACCTCCACTTCGCCTCTGTAAATTGCTTTTGGAACAGTTTAGAAAACTGATTTTTCAGAGACGTTTGTTTTGTGGATATTGTCAATTGTTTTCAGTCCACATCGGTCTGCCGCTTAATTTAAAAGCATGAAGATGGGAATGGCGGCAAAAAACAATGGGAAACTTCTAAGAAACATTTTGAATTAATTTGAGTCAGAATTATTGCATAAAATTGAGACGTTGTCCGATAAACTGATCATTTTGAGCCAAAATTGGTGTTAGTTCTTGTAACTCTTTGAAAAGCGTAAAATTGCTGCCGGCACTTAGTTTGTTTTGGGATGCGTGAGAGTTTTGATTTATTAGGTGAACAAGGGAGTAGTTCGTTTTGGGATGCGTGAGAGTTTTGATTAATTAGGTGAACAATGGAGTAGTATGATTGTGGTGTTGTAGCTGTATGTGATATAAGAGCACCACAGTCCTTCCGGCCGGGGCTAAGTCTTTTACCAGACCGATCTTTTACTAGACATATGCAATAATTCACTTAAGATGAATTAAAATTAGTGGAAATGAAAGCCGTTAGAACAAAACTTCGGTGAAAAAACGTGAAATCATTGTCTTTACATCTGTATATCAAATATGTTTATCGAGTCTCGTAAAAGGTCCATGTGATAACTTTTCTGGTAAAAAGTCGGTATAGTAAAAGGTCGGCCCCCCTCCCCCCTTCCGGATGTTATTCTTATTGCAAGAAAAAGTTGAATGAATTTTTCACGTGTGGAAAATAATCGAATAACTTATTTGTTTTAAACAGTCTGAAGGAAATATTGGATTTTCGCATTAATAATTTAATACTTTCCGAGAATTACAGTAGAAGATGCACTCCTTAGTATGTTCATATTTTATCGTTAATTGAGTGGGTTTGAAGAGATGAATAATTCGAAGCAAGGTAATAATGGTATCAGTATAAAAAGTAAATATGCTCGTCTGAATCTTTTTCATTCACCATTTTTCGTGATCGTTTTTGGCTAATACCAAACCATTTATTCGATAAACCTAGCGCGAGATGATTAATTAACCTACAAATGTCTATATGAAGCAGAGTAAAATTTGACAAAACAGTCAATTTTAAGTTTTTACTCGGCGAGCGTAGTGTTGAAGGTTCTGTCTTTTTTCCTAATGCAGGTAGCAAATTTTTCCTCGCCTTAAATCGAAACAACAGTTTTTGAGATACACTTTTGTATCACTTAGAAAATATCAATGCCATGAGCTGAAATGCTGAAATCCTTAACCTGCGATAAATTTTGTAAATTTTTAGAGGTCTGAAAGTTGTCAATTTGGTGGAATAAATTTTGTGCGTTTTATGCGACCAACTTATCTATTCGGATGGATTCGATTTGCTATCTCTTATTGTAATTTCAGTAAGAGTTATCTATTTTCGGGCGTATAGGCTTTTGAAACGCATTTGTCCAATACTGATCTTAATCTTACTCTTAAGTCTCATTAGATCTTACAGAAATACTGAAAACAATGAGGTCAGGAGATCAAATGTATTCTGAATATAATTTTCGACTGGTTTGGGTTAGGCGAGTTATTCAAGCAATCATTTTCAAAAGAATTAGTCAAAGTAATTGTTTCTAGTAATTACCTACTTTTTTTCTTTGTTTTCATGAGGGTAATTATAGTTCATGGTTTTCTGGTTTTTATAGGCGCCAAAATTTTCTCTTATAAATAAAACTTATCGATTTTCCTGCTAGAAATTTTCTTTTTTTCGGATGATTGGCTTCTGATTCTTCTAAAAATGCGTGAAATTAGTTCTACTTGTAATTAATTTGATAGTTTTATGGTTGAAGCAATTTTAGTTGAATTGTATTGTTTTAATTTGTCAAAAAAATGATAATTTTCTAGAATTTTTCGTAAGTTTGACTTGAATTTTTTGTCTACAAAGGAATGTGGCGTCAAATTCTGCACGAGATTTAGGCGTGTGGTTGTTGAAAAACTTTCATGTTTATTTTTGTTTCAATTTTTGGCGTTTTTTTGTTGTGATCTAGCTTTTTTACAGTTGCGTATAAATTTCATAACTGATAGTTCTTGATTGCGTTGTTTTCATAGGATTTAAGAGTTTTTCAGATTTTCTGCAAGATGGTGGCAATTGTTCAATTTTTGCATTCATGTGTTTGAATTTTTTTTATTGTGATCTTGTACTATAGCGGATAGCATTTTTATCCCGACTGTGCTTATTGGATATGCAGATTGTTTGGTTGCAATATTTAATGAAAAGTTTTTGAGTACCTTAAAAATGACCGAAATGTTTTATCGTTTTCATCTATTGGTTATCAGAAAGAAGTGGATGGAGTTAAGCCCAAATCATTCTTTTGTTTTGAAGATAATTGACTTCCATAACAATTGCAAAAAAATTTCTGATTTTTGTGCCTACGATTTCAACAAAATTCATTCATGTTCAACAAAACTCGTTTAAAAAATTATCTTTTGATTTTTGGAGCTTTATTGTGTATCGCAAGTAGTGCGAAGCTCAGCTTCGCGTCTGTATATTAGTTTCAAATCCAATGGCAATGCGGCCCAATTAATCTAGAGTTTACGCGAATGGTTGGTAAGATAAAGCCCTGGTGTGCAATTCCTGTGAGCGAGACCTGTATTTTTTTCAAAGCTGGAAATTTATGCTTTAAAAAATCCCAGTTCCCGGACTATCTTGACTCCTTTTTTGTCGACATCGTTCCCGCGGTACAAATTTTTTTTGTAGGCTTAGCTTTTGGATACCATTTGTTAGAATACGTAATCTAAATTTTGAATGGCGCAGGTAATTAAGCTCCCAGATTTCGTACATTTTCAAATTTCGGGTCAAAATTTTTTTGGCGTATGCTATGTTGGTTTTTAATTTGCCTCCTTTTACGTCGTCCGACAAGATTTTTTGATGTGTGCGTGCTTTAGGTTGTTTTTAGCTTTTTTCCCGGCTTAACGGGCGTCTTCTCAAATTTTGTCTGCTCAGTTACCGCTCGGTAATTTTTGTCGTAAAGCTATTTCTGCATTCTTAAATTCCTGCTTTCTGATTTCATAATTATCTAATCGAACCCTCTTACCGACTACCAAAAATAGATTTTTTGTTTGTACTTGTAGCTGTGCTCTGAACCTTCTGTGCTACTTGCATAGCAAGTGCCACTGTTTGTTAAATTTTGTTTTTTTTTGTCCATCTATATACATCTTAGAATGCTTATAGCCTTGTAGCGGGATTTAATACCGGATCTTGCTAAAATTGTCATCTGCGCAGATTGGACTGTATAGCCACCTCGGTCTCGAAATCGAGACATCACATCATTTTTTAAAATTTACGGAAAGATAGAATTTTCAGGTTTCTTGTGACAAAAAAGTTTGTTTTTATCCTGAGACCGGGTTGCGTAAAATGGGTGGGGGAAAGTCGGGGAAAGGCGCTGGAAAAGTGAAGAGGCCAGCTATGTCCAGGTCTCACAGGGCGGGTTTGCAGTTCCCAGTCGGCAGAATCCATCGCTTTCTCAAGTCTATGATGACGTCACAAGGTCGAGTGGGTGCAACTGCTGCTGTGTACAGTGCGGCTATTTTGGAATACTTAACGGCAGAAGTTTTGGAGCTGGCGGGAAATGCGAGTAAAGATTTGAAGGTGAAGAGAATCACTCCCAGACATCTGCAACTGGCTATTCGTGGCGATGAGGAGCTGGATACGCTGATCAAAGCTACTATTGCAGGAGGTGGAGTGATACCTCATATTCACAAATCTCTCATTGGGAAGAAGCAACCAAATATGATGAAATGAAACAAACATGCTTTTAGTTATGAAATAGTTAGCGTTGCCTAGATGAATTGAAGATTCTGCAACTTTGACTGACGTTATCAATACTGTCTATCGTTTATTTTGTTTCTTGTGTTCGCAATATTTATAACTTGAGTTGATGTCTTGGAAATTTCAATTTTTATTGTGAATTGCAATAGTTTTTTTTTGAAAAATCTTGGCCAAAGCTTTTTTCAATACTCATTAGCTACGGATGATATTGATAAGTTCAAAGAATAAAGAATGGCAGATTGATTGCCTTGCCATGACGAAATTCCCGAGGCGCTATAAAATGTCCCCGGACTTACATCGGGGTATTCATAAATTGATAACCAGAAACTTTGTATTTAGTTTTTTTTTTCAAATATTTAGTTTTCTTCTAGCATTTCAGTGTCTTGATTGTGTTTTTCCTTAAGTTTTCGTTGCTTTCTCACACGCGCGAAGAACCAAATTGTTGAAAAATAATGGCTTACAACCCGCATATGGACTACAACTTGAATGCACAAGGTGGCAGAGTAGTTTCGTTCTCTTTCAAGATCGAGAAGAGCCAACTGATGGCACCTAGACAGACAGACTACGTGCTAGTGAGTCAGGACGGGAACCACTGCGGAGGAAGCGCCAAGTTCAACGGAGTGACGTCAGACGACAGAATGAACTACAATGAACCCCATCAGCCTAACCAGAGCTCATCAGTGGTGTGTGACACTGCTCCACACTATGTGAGACAGAACAGCAGTCATCCTGCAGCTCACGCGGGGTCATCGATGGCGCCGGCGTCCTACTCGAATTACGTGAAGCCAGAGCCCACTGAGGATATATGGCAACAGATTTCTCAGCTTAATGACTCTGGTTTCGTAGAACATGATCCCAATTTATACGTCAATCAGCCCGATGGGTTCGTGACCAAGAATGAACCACAATACTAAAATTAGTTCGAGCATGATTTAGTACGAGTCTGTGAAAGCAATTTCTGATTACAGTTTTTGAAAGTAGAAAACATATTATTTATTTACACGATTATGCTACATTTATATTAATTCAAGCGTGGCCCATACCGATTTTTGTCTAGTTTAACAAAAGGGCGAAAATTCGTAGCAGGTGACATTTCGTAAGAGGCGACAATTCGTAACAAGCGACAACTCGTAACGAGGCTTTTGGCCCGGGGTCGGATTATGCTCGTCTGTGTCCAGGTCTAGGAACTTCGCGGCATCCACCGGCCGAAACCACACACCTGCAGGACTAATTAGGGAGGGGATCTGCGAACAGTTGAAAAGGTTCCAAGTAGTGTGGGGTGCTAGGGAGCCAACGAGTAGTTGAAAAGAAGTTCAGTGGCTTCTTTAAAGCAGTTCAGAATTGTTTGACGAGGGGGTAGGGGCGTCATGAATTAAAAAGAGTGGGCGATATTCCGGACAATGGGGAAATCTGCAGTAAATTGTTCTATGGGGGGATGACTGTTCGCGAAAGCAAGTGGTGACTTGATGCTCATTTAAATAGTTGCTGAGCTAGCGCACTATGACTATTGGGAGCGGCGTGTCATGAACGAGTTTCTGCAGTGTGTGATGACACACCATATCGAAGCCTTTGAAAGGTCTAGTGTAGCAAGGACAGGGCGCAAGGGAGTCGATTATGATTAAAACCGTCTAAGACGTCAAGTTCAAGGGTTGACAGAATGCAGTGCTGACGGAGTGAAAATGTCGGAAACCGTGTTGATGCTTGGTAATTGGTAGATGCTCAGTAAAAATTGGACGAATGGGTCTCTCTGGAGTTCTAATTGCTTGACAAAGAAGTGATATAGGACCGCATGATGTTGACAGCTTAGTGTATCTGGTTTGGGCAAGGGTATTATTTTCGAGTTTTTCCACATAAGAGGGATTATGTTTTCAGACAGCGCGGAATTAAAAAGAAAAGTTGATGGCACAAGGCTAGATGACCGAAGTTTTGAAGTGAATATCGCATCAGACCTCCACACGAGTGCTCGTGAAGATTAGCTGTCGGCGATGGCTTGTTTAGTCTCTCGTGGTTACAAGACAATGTTAGTAGCCAGGCATTGGCAAGCAAAGCCATTAGAACGAGGTTTTGGCTATTAGGCATTGGCGTAACGAGGCATTGGCAAGTATAATACGCTTGCGATGCTTCACTATTATGCGCTTACATTAGGTACGAGAAGACTACTGGGAGTGAATCGGTGTTCTCCGCTTAATCTGTTAAGAATTGTCGCTTGGTGCGGATTGTAGCCTCATGAGTTTGAACTGTTGTTTTCTCAGTTCTGCTCATAACTTATCCAAGCATAAGATTGTGGTGTGTTACTATTTTTTTCAAGCTAAACTGGAGCTCATTTTCAGTATTCAATATCTGTGTCAGTTATTTCCAATATAACCATTTGTTTAAACACGTGATTAACCAATTGGTTAAAAAATGACTTTTGAAACTGGTGTAACCAGTTACCATAAGGTTAAGGCGATTTAGTTAAATACAGGTCTTTTTAGTCAATTGAAACTGCACCGCATATAAGCTTTTCAGGAGTGCCTTCTGAAACGAATTAAGTCCAATGACTTGTTTTTTTTTCACGCCACATCAAACCACTCAGTCGTGCTCGGTGGCGTCCCTTATGCTTGAGGGACCGAAGGCTTTAAACTAATTTTAGCTTACTTACAGCCAATCAGAATTGAGTATTCATAATCTCAATGAAAATTGCGAAAATCTAAAGTAAAAAACAAATCCAGGTCATTACTGTTAATACCGACCGATTAGATAATTAAGCAGATAAGTTTTCAAGACTGAAAAATTCTTATGAACTTGAACTCATAAATCTTGATGTTTATCTGAATAGTATTGCGGTTGTAACCCGCAATTTGTATTATTTTTGATTATTTTATTAATTTGATACATTTTCTGTTAATATTGACTTCGATTTTGTGTGAAGTTTAGCCAATATGAATGCTTAGCGATTTTGATTGGTTGAAATTTTTCAAGCATTCGGTCCTTCAAGCATGAGAACCCTCCCCGTCGTGCTCCATCGATTGATAATTAGAAATTACGGCAATTTAATATAATTTGACTACGTCTGACAAAACTAGCGCTCCGAATACTTTTAAAGCCTGCATCGTTTACTCTAAAATTGTGCGTTTTTATAAATTGTTTTATCTATGTTTAACAGCAAAATTGGTAAAACCGATTTGATTAGAAGTTTTTTAAATTGGTTAATGGTTAAAAAAGATATCTATTTAAAGATATCGGTTGTTTAGAAGATATCAAATGTTTTAGCTCCATTGCAAGAAACTTAGAATCGGTTATGGGTTTTTGGTTTGTTTCTGTATTTTAATTGCTTTTTGAAGCTTCCTTTAGTCATTGTGTACGAAGTGCAGCTTCGCCTCTGATGAAACATTGAAGTAAGTTACTGTACAAGATGCTGCTGCCATTCAAAATGTTTTCCCAGCAACGGCAGTGATTAGAAAATCAATCTTATTAAACAAGCAGACGCTTTGGTTTGAAGGCGGGTTCTTTTTTTTCTTAACTTGGACAAAATGTTGCTCTTTTTGCTCTATCTCACTAACTGTGATCTGCTCTAATTCTGCTTGCCGGTAGCTCTTAATAATAGTATTTGTTTTACCTGCTTTACGGATGCGGGGTGATGAGAAGACAGGAAGGCGATGTGGCTGAGTCGTGAAGAAAATTGATTGGAAATGTAGGTCGGGGTTACGCATGCCGTATGCCGATGTTTTTGAACGATTCTCTGCTTGTTTTTGTGTCTGTTTATCAATTTCAAAGTCCCAATTGCCATTTGTTTGTATTTTCAATATGCTTTTGCTAATAAGATCGACTGAATTGATATTTTCTAAACATAGATCGAGAGAAGAGAGTTTGAATGCGTTTTTACCATTGTGATTGGCAAGGATCTTGCAACCGGGTACTATGTTTTTGTGCCGTTCATATTGCTCATGTTCTCGGGCTCCCAAGAGGCCATGATTTATACGCAATTTGGTTAGATAGTCTCATTTAGTACATGCAAAATTATCGTGGTGGCCTTTAGCTTATTAAATTCCAAGTTATTCAGGGCAAAATTTAAATTTTTGTGCATTTTAAATCTTTTGTCCATCCGAATCTTTGCCTCTTTCTTGCACGTGTTTGCGAAGCTGCAGCTAGCATCTGTATTTATTTTATTTTTTAATGTTTTCCGACGAAATCTCGAGTACCACAAATGATCGTCAAATTTTGAACGAGTAAAGGAAGCGAGAAGGTATGTAATTGGAGAATCAGCTTTTTAAAGCTGCGAAAACTAAGTTTTTATCAGAGTGCATTTTAGTAACGTCTTTTAGTAGTTCTGCAGTATGTTAGTATTTCTTTCATTAATTCTGCCATTTTTAATTCTGACTATCGACTATCCCTGATTGTTCCGACTTTCGAAGAAACAGGAATATTTATGCTTGGTGCGGTTTTTTTATTCAGTCAATTTTCGACTTGCTAACTAAGCGTTTTGACGGAATTTTTTTATACCATCCAAGAGATATTCTTATCCTAAGCTCAAAGTCAAAAATATATTTTGTCTGTGATCATTTTTCGTAAAGTTACGGGCGTTTGAAAATGGCTAATTTGACCAGTTCGGGATAATTGAAGTACGATTATAACACGCGTAAGAAGAGAATTAATGCGTTCAAAATTGAATTGAAGTCACCAATTAAATCCTATTATCACAATACGAGACGCTAAATACACCCGTCGTATTTTACATAGCGTGCTGGGAGAAAAATGAAGAACCAGTGGAGTAGAAAACTTATTTCCCAATTAATTTGTCAATTATTCAACCAAAAGTTTTTTCAATTGGCCCTAAGTGCAGTCGGGACATTCAGGCCTTTGCCCAGATATACGTGCAGTCTTGTTTCTAGGTTTTCGTTCAGATCCTTTCATCACACTACCAACAAAAAAATTAACACAATTAAAAAAATCAGTTTGTACTGTATTGTGGTTTTAATTTCTGTGCTTTTTGCGCAGCAACTGTTTATGCTCATGTTACATAGCTGTTGGTCTCTTGTGATCCATTTTTTAAAGGGAATTTTTTTGAAAAGTTCAAAAAAATTAGCAAAATAATTGAAAGTTTTTTTTTGATTTTTCGAAGCCGTTCTAAGCCTTTGTCTAGCTCCTTTCACCACATCGCTTTCGTCACACCAAGAACGAAATGTATGTTTTAATTATGTTATTTTTATCGTTGTCGTACTTTTTGTGCTACTTGAACAGCAACCTGTAGTTCTTGTTTCAGTTTTTTCAAGGTTTGATTTGTGATGTCGGCTCAATTTTAGTTGGAACTAAAAAATGTTTCATTATGCATTACAGCTCAAAATTGTCTATGACAATTAATTTGACAAACGCACTAGTTTTGTCGGCTTCATACAGATGACTTTTCATAAGTTTTGTCGCAATGCTAATTCAACACCTACACTTGTCTTTCGTGGTATGTTTTTCATAAAATATACTTCCTGCAAGATAAATCGAGAAAAGCGTTTAAAAATCATTCAAATGTTAAATATCGGGGTGTTAAGTTTACAGTTCATAAAATGAGGTTTAAGCAGACCAATGCTGAGTCTGTTACTGGCACCCTGACATCCATTGGAGGAGGCAAATTGAAGCAAATGCGGAAGAATGCTCCCCAAAAGAACATAATCGAGAACAGGAGAAAGAAGCCTGAAAAGATAACGCATTATCGCTCTCCTCGAAAAGATAAAAACGAACCAAGGCGCCAGTGGGCACTATCCGAAATCAAAAGGTATCAAAAATCGACCGAGTTACTTATTCGAAAATTGCCGTTCCAAAGACTAGTTAGAGAGATTAGTATCAATGTTTCAAGTGAAGATTTGAGATGGCAAACTGCCGCTTTAGGAGCTCTTCACGAGGCTGCGGAGGCACATCTAGTTGATCTATTCGAGAATGCGAATCTGTGTTGTATGCATGCGCGTAGAGTGACTATTATGCCTAGAGATATGGTACTGGCTCGTAGGATTAGAGGCGACGTTATCGATATAACAATATGATTGTTTTTGCTTTTGTTTCAAATGTGAATTATACAGTGAAGTAACAAAGTCCATACATAGATTTGGTTAGATTATTTCAGTAGGATTAATTCTATAGCAGTTTTGAGGATTTTGAGTTAATCGTGAGTTCCCTTTTCCTTCTGAATGGAAGGTTAGTTCGGCCTCCCTTTTCCATCCAGTTGTGCTTATTGTCCAATTCGACCACATGATACTAATGATTGGTTTTAATTTCAGATCTTTGAAATAGTCTTTGCAATTGTATTTAAATTAACATCATGAACCCCATTGCTGGATCGAATCAGCAATTTTCCCACAGTATAGGCTCACCAGCAGTATCCTTACCAGCGGGACCGACTGGGGATAGAAGAGGTGGTGCGAGTAGTGCCTCAATGTCTGCGGCCACCCTGGGTTCTGGTTTGGCAGTGGGGGCTGGCTCGAATGTCGCGAGCATGGGAGTAATGCAAGGAGAGGCAGTGAGTCATGAGTATGTGTTCAAGTGGATTGAGGACTTGGGATGCTCGGAGACTCGCGAAAATAGTTTACTAGAACTAAGGTGAAGACGCACGCATTACTTAGGCCCAAATACTGTTGAAATATAAATTTGAATCAACTGCTGATTTTTTTGGACACGCAAGGAAGCAATTTGAATGCACTTGAGTCCTTTTTCATGTATTGTAGGCAGCTGGAAAGGTCAAATGTGAAAAATGGTCAAACCATCGATTATGGTCGAGGGATTTTGAAGTTGCAATTTTAATGAAGTATATACAATGAGTGGATTTACTGTTTCAGCAAGAAGCGTGAATCAGTTCCCGACTTGGCTCCAATGCTGTGGAACTCGTTTGGAACTGTAGCCGCTCTTCTACAGGAAATAACCAACATATATCCTCTTATATTCCCTCCAGTCATGACAATAAGTGTTACTTTCATTATATTTTGATCAAAACTATATTGTCAAGTGTACTTTATTATTTAGTTTGACAATTCTAGGCTCATCAAAGCAATAGAGTGTGCAATGCATTAGCCCTGCTGCAGTGTGTGGCCTCGCACCCAGAAACTAGAACTCCATTTTTACATGGTAAGAGCCGCGTCGGAAAGTTTTTGGGTGGGCATAAATAAATGGTTTTATTTGGATAGTTAGTTGAAAAGTTATGGTAGAATCTTGCCTACCAAAAGTTGTTTAACTGTTTAGTAGTTATTACCCTTGAGATTTGCAAGGGTGTTGCTATCGAGTACCAGACTTTTTTCTCCCGATGAATTCAAATTTCTTTGCGTCCCCGGCACACTTAGCCTGGAGGTCACGAATACGCATGGTACCGCAAAGGTCGTGGATTCGAAGCTGATCAGGACCTGTTTTTTTTTTTCAAACTGGAACTATTGTTTAAAATAAAATTTCCGCCCTATTATTTGTCTGCTTGTTTTTTTTTGCGGCTTAGTTGTCAAATATTAGACTAGTTTTTTTTGCTGAATGCATTGTAGTTGCTTATAGTGTTTTGATTTACTACTGCAATTTGTAATTTTACTTACCTTGAGTTCGTATTTATTAGTTTTTGTTTCGCTTAAATAATTTATTCGGCCCAAATTATTTCTGCCTATTTTTTATCGGCATAGTGTCCTGATTTTGGGTCCTTTCAAAGGAAACACATATTATGCTATCCTCCGGATCGCATTAAATGCTAAAAGTCTAAAAGTAGAATAAATAGTCAAGTTTTTCATGACAAAATTTTTGTTTACGGTTGTAATGGAATTTACCCAAGTTTTGTCGGCCATTGCCGTTTGATAATTGTTTTCGAGTTTTCATTAACGCCTTCGATCGTGTTTCTGGACGTGTTTTCCGCAAATAGAACATCATTCCAGACATCATGATGAACATTTTGTGGACTCTTTCTTTTTCCTTTCTTTGGACTTTCCTGGTGGACTTTGGTGGTGGTGGTGGCTTTCCTTTCCTGTCTGCTGGCTGGCAATGCTATTTGGAAGTGGTATCGCAAATGGTGCGAAGCTCCGCTTAGCCTCTGTGTCAAAATGAAGTTAAGTGATTTCCCATGATATTTCAGCTCAGATCCCTCTGTATCTGTACCCGTTTCTACACACCTCTAGCAAGACTAGACCATTCGAGTACCTGCGTTTGACTAGCCTGGGAGTGATAGGGGCTCTAGTGAAGACAGACGAAGTGGATGTGATCAACTTCCTACTCACCACTGAGATCATCCCCCTCTGTCTGCGCATCATGGAGAACGGATCAGAATTATCCAAGACTGCAAGTGATATTCCACGAAAACCGCTTATGATATTAAACCGATATTTAATTATGAAAAATTAAAGCTCTTGATATACTAAATAGGATAGTTATTCCCAGAAATATAGACGGTGTTAATTCAGTCTCAGATCAACTGGAAGCAACATACTAGCTTTTTGGTTGCATATGCGCTAAGATACTGCGTAGATAAGCAAACGTGGTATGAAGTTTGACCGCATGGAAATAGATTTTTTTTTTCAGGTAGCTACCTTTATCTTGCAGAAGATCCTTCTGGATGAAACTGGATTGAATTACATCTGCCAGACGTATGATCGCTTTTCCCACGTTGCTCTCATACTTGTGAGTAATCTACGTTCAACAAACTTTCTCAAAATTAGTATGATAGCTGTCTAGAGAAAAGTTATTAATTATAGTTGAAGTATTTAATTCTAAAAGAAGACATTGATGTTTCTTTTTCAGGGTAAAATGGTCATGGCTCTTGCGAAAGAACCTTCACAGCGGCTTTTGAAACACGTGATCAGATGCTACCTCCGACTTAGTGACAATCCCAGAGCCAGAGAGGCTTTGAGATCTTGTCTGCCAGAGCAACTGAAAGATCAGTCATTTTTCCAGGCATGTCTGAAAGACGAACCCAACACGAAACGCTGGCAGGCTCAACTCATTCGCAATGTTGAGACACCTAATAACGTGCAACCGTCTGGAGACTCTTTGCATGGAAATAACTAATGACTCACTTAAAAACTCTTAGATGATGCAACTATTTATGCGAGAATTTCGATGTTTTAATTCAAATCATTTTATGGTAAGGCAACTGCTTCTTAGCAATTTTGAGAGGGTTCAAACAACAAATGAGAGGGTTCAAACCTGGATAGGGTAGGATGTTTTTAAACAACTTTTTCGTATACTAGTTAAAGTGAGTCCGCTCGATAAATAGGCATGTTACTTGGTAAATTTATTTTTTTTTAAAATCAAGTTGACTGGTACTGCTAATACATCATAATTGGCTTGCGTCACGTAGCAATTATGTAGACTCATAATTGGCGTGCGTCACTTGAGAAACTTTGTAGACTTAAAATTTTTCACATTCAGTTTTTCCAGTAGAGTTATTGGTCATATTTTTGCTGGCGTAAACGAAGTGCAATTTCGCGTCTATTGAAAAAACTCGATTTCAGAAGTTTTCTTCCTCAGTAATCTCGTAATTTTTTGAAATGCACATTTTAAGCATAATGTGGTTTTATGCTTTCCAAGTTATTACAAGCAAAATTAGTTAGGATGCCTTCAGTTTATTATATTCCAAACTTACTTGCAAAAATATGTCTGTTTGTATTTGTTTTAAGCAGATTTAGCTGATTGATTTGTGACTAGTTTCGGCCAATTGTTAAACGTTTGTGACCGAGAAAGCAGGGCGTTAGACTCCAATTCTCGAGGTCGCTAGAATTAGATATTTTTGTTTTGGCAAGGGTAAGATCAGATATTTAATAGTTGAGAAGTCAATTTTAGAAGTATTCACCATGGTAAGAGCTTATGATCCGACTACCCCCTTATGCTTGTGTGGCAATTATGGCCTAAAGTGTTTTTTAACGCATTTAGTTAACATGAATAAGAACAATAGAGGATCGATAATATATTTTCAGCTGTGATTCGGATTTCGAATAAATTTTGTTTGACTGTTTGCCGGATTTTTGGAGCTCTAGTTTGAGAAGAAAACGTCTCAAAATCATGAAAAAAAATTATGGAGAAAATTTGTTTACACTTGCGAGGTTGCGAGCGTAGTGAACATGTACGAACCGTCTTTGTTTCGAACTCAACTCGCAACCCTTACTAAAAGTGTTCATTTATTTGGTGGTACTTATGCTATAATGACGACCTGTAGGATTTCAAATTTTTTGGCGTCTATCAGCTTTTTTTATTAGTTTTTGTGATCTATTATGCGTCCGTGTCTGAGTGGTTAGTGCAAAAGTCTCATAATCTCGAGGTCGCAGATCGAATCCGAGACGAAGCCAATTTTCACGAATTCGAGGCTTTTTTCTATTTTTCAGGCTAGTGTATTTGAAGCAAAGCTTCGCCTCTGTATGCGAAACGAAGCTTCTTATCTGTGTAAAATTTTATGGTACGCTGGTTAAAAACAACTGGTCTACTGCAATTATGGGGCAAAATCATTATTTCTACATTTTGCACTGAAACTTAGACGGTTGAAAATGATTTGCTAATATTTACCAATCAATTCAACCAAATTGTTTGGGCATTTCATTTAAAACTGACAATTACTGGATGAAAACTTAAAAAAAGAAACTGGATTACTTAAAAAGAAACTGGATTAAAAAACTTTTTTTTGCAGGCGAGGAGTAAAACGATGGATATCACTTTGGTTAGCGCTATCACTGTATTTATGTGTTTTTTTTTAACTCGGTCTGAATTGCGGTTTGGAACTCCAATTCGGGCATTCTAGAACTTTGCACAGTGTAACCTTAATCATAATTATTTATTTTCACACGTGATTTTCTGGAACTCAAAAAATGTTCTTTGTCTAGAAAACGCTGGGCCATTGCTCAAAAATCATGCAATTAAATCAGTAACATTGCGTTTGACTCTACACTACTCTGTCGTAAGCTGCTGTTAAGTTAAAACGTAGAAAAGGAAAGCTTAGATGTGCTCATGTATAATCAAAACTCATTGATCTACTACAGCTGTCAGAATTTTTTTGCCATTTCTTCCGATTCAAAATTGTCACAGCTTGCATTTTTGGCGGTACTTCGGTTTTTCAATTGTTCATCTGAGAAATCAGCTTCCATTTGTTCATCATTCATATCATTGTCTGCTGTTGATTGAATCTGATCGTCTTTTCGTGCTTCAGAAGGCATTGATGCCAGAGTGAGGCGCGCAAGAAGGAGTTATTACTAGAGGCCAACCTAGACGTCAAATTTTC
Source organism: Symsagittifera roscoffensis (assembly GCF_963678635.1). NCBI lineage: Eukaryota > Metazoa > Xenacoelomorpha > Acoela > Convolutidae > Symsagittifera > Symsagittifera roscoffensis. The sequence goes on from NC_087062.1 coordinate 42,599,061, forward strand.
TAAATGGATCAATACACTAGTATATTTGCCAATCAATTTTAACCAAATTGTTTAGGCATTTCAATTAAACTGACAATTACTGGATTAAAAATTTAAAAAATAAACTGAATTAAAAATTTTTTTTTGCCGGCGAGGAGTAAAGCGATCGATATCACTTTAGTTAGATATAACTTTAGCTGGTGATATTAATTTATGCAAAAGCTAGCTCTATCACTGTATCACTGAATTTATGCGATTTTTTAAAACTCGGTCTGAATTGCGGTTTTGGGAAATCAAACAAAAAGGCACCACCCGCAACAAAGAAAAGTAAAAGAAATTAACTTAATGAATATTTCATTACGAGGCCAAACTTGTGCTCTGGAAAAGCGCACAATTTTTTGCCTGTATTTTCCTGGATTCCAGAGACAAGTCTTTACAGATGTTGAAAGTTTTTCCGAACGATCAAAGAAAACTAACAAAAAAAGAAGAACAAAGGGAGCGTCGTTGTTGCAGAATCCGCTTACAATTCACAAAAAGCACAGTTTGGCCTCGTAAAACTGGCCTACAGAGATCATCCTAGACGTCAAGTTTTCTAAGTGGATCAATACACTAGTATAGCAAAAATTTAGTGATTCTGTAATTTCAAATTTGATGCTGTTTTTGAAAAGCAATGAAGGATGTTTCTTTCATCTCAAAATTATCAACGCCAGTGTTTATACAGTCACAGGATTTTTTGATCTCCACGAGCAAACTTTTTTTCAATGTTTTAGTACAACGTTTTAAAATAATGTTTTTTGGATGCGATGTTGAGATTTAAAAAATTTGATTCCAGGATATTAATAAACGCTCGGGGTGCTGGAGAGGCAGCTAGAAAGCATTGCATTGAATGTGGATGTCTTAAAACACTCAAATTTCTGTGGATTTTTTTAGCAATAGCGCTTAATTGATTCAACTAAAAAAGAAACTGCGTTGAACATTTTTTTCAGGCGAGAAGTAAAGCCAAGGATATCACTTAAGCTGATGTAAACTTTTGATGTGAACTCTTTGTACCATGCAATTTTCGAGTTGAACCGAAATTTTCTCGTTTTGAGTTTTCTCTTGTCTTGTTTACGCGAAAATTGTACAACAAATGTAATGGATATTTGTGGTGTAAAATGTTATCATTACAGTCGGTTCCCTTTTTGCACTCACAACATAATGCAATACAAATTGATTTTTTTTCACTGAGTAATGTAGAAATTTTGTCCCCATCCCAACGTTGGCCCTTTTGCCGCCCTTCCACTTGCACCATTTCCCTACCCCACCTCGTGAATACTCTCCCACCGAAACCACACTTACCACCTGAGACAACGCCCTCTCTTTCTGGGTTGTATTCTTTGATCCCCTTACCTCCCCAATCGTTACCATTAAAATTTTTTTGATCGATTATCGATTGTTTTCAGAGTTTTTGAAAGGTAGAAAATTGAAAAATTGAATAGCAAAAAACAGTAACAAAAAACAACTGGTCTACTGCACAAATGGGACAAAATCATTATGTCTACATTTTGCGCTGAAATTTAGACAGTTGAAAATGATTTGCTAAAATTGTTTAGGCATTTCAATTAAACTGACAATTACTGGATTAAAAACTTAAAAAATAAACTGGATTACTTAAAAAAAACTGGATTAAAAAACTTCTTTAGCACGCGTGGAGTAAAGCGATGGATATCACTTTAGTTAGTTTTCACTTTAGCTGGTGATATTACTTTATGCAAAAGCGAGCTCTATCACTGTATTTATCAGTTTTTTAACTCGGTCTGAATTACGGTTTGGAACTCCAATTCGGGCATTCTGGAACTTTGCACAGTGTAACCTTAATCATAATTATTTATTTTCACACGTGATTTTCTGGAACTCAAAAAATGTTCTTTTTCTAGAAAACTCTGGGTCATTGCACAAAAATCATGCAATTAAATCAGTAACATTGCGTTTGACTCTACACTACTCTGTCGTAAGCTGCTGTTAAGTTAAAACGTAGAAAAGGAAAGCTTAGATGTGCTCATGTATAATCAAAACTCATCAATCTACTAAAGCTGTCAGAACTTTTTTTGCCATTTCTTCCGATTCAAAATTGTCACAGCTTGCATTTTTGGCGGTACTTCGGTTTTTCGATTGTTCATCTGACAAATCAGCTTCCATTTGTTCATCTGACAAATCAGCTTCCATTTGTTCATCATTCAAATCATTGTCTGCTGTTGATTGAATCTGATCGTCTTTTCGTGCTTCAGAAGGCAGTGATGTCGGGGCGAGGCGAGCAAGAAGCAGTTATTACTACAGAGGCCATCCTAGACGCCAAATTTTCCAAATAGATCAAAACACTTGTATAGCAATATTGTGGTGATTCTGTAGTTTCAAGCTTGATTCAGTTTTTGATGAGCCATGAAAGCTGTTGGACATTCTTTGATCACAAAGCTATCAACGCCAGTGTTTATACAGTCACGGGATTTTTTGGTATCAACGAGCAAATTATTTACTTTTTTCAATGCTTCTAATACAACGTTTTCAAAAAAGGTTTTTTGGAATAAATGTTGAGATATAAAGTAATTGATTCCAGGATACTAATTAAAGTTGGGGGTGCTGGAGAGGCAGCTAGAAAGCATTGGATTGAGAGTGAATGTCTTAAACAATCATTTTCTATGATGTTTTTGAGCAAAAGCGCTAAATTGATTTAACTAAAAAAGAAATTGGACTTTTAAACATTTCTGACGAGAAGTAAAGCCAAGAATATCACTTTAGCTGATGTGAGCTTAAAAGAAATACATGGGAAACTCTTCTGGTTTAGATTTTTTCTCTTGTATTGTTTATGCAAAAGCAAGCTCCACCACTGTATTTATGCATTTTTCATAGTCTCTGGTTTTCAACCAGTGTCTGGCTTGCGACACCCGCTTCTAAGAAAAGTGAAAATAATTCAAATATAATGTTTTTTTTGTGTTCTAAAATGCTATCAATACAATCAGTTCCCTTTTTGCACACATACAACAAAAGGAATAAAAGTCGATTATAATCCACTGTTTTTATCAAACTTAAATTTAATTATAATCTATTTCAAATAATTGTACGGATTTTTTTTCCGCGTTGTGCAAAATTTGCAAGAATTTTTATTTTTACCAAATGAATAATGCAGAAACTTTGTCTCCCACCCCAACAATTGCCCCCTTCCACCTGAACCACTCCCCTACCCCCACCTGACCACCTCGTGAATACTCCCACCACCTGAACCACCCCACCCACCTGAACCACCCCCGCCACCTGAACCATCCCCCCTCTCCTCACCTGAACCAACCCCCCTCCCATCACAACCAACTCCCTCTCCACCTGGGTTGCACTGATTGATCTCCCTTCCTTTCCCAATCCTTTCGATCGATTATCATTTAATTTTTCAAAGTTTTTTGAAAGGAACAAAATTGAGAAATTGAGTAACCTAAAACAGTAACAAAAATCAAAAATGCGCAGAAAACAGTTGAAATTGAACAACAAGTAACCATCTTTAAATTAAAACGTAGAAAAACCTTTATGTGCGTTGAAATTCGTATCTCACTAAAGAGAAAAAATTGGATTTTTATGGAGTTTCACTGTCTTCATCTATAAAAGGGAAAAATGATCGAGTGTAATTGATTTGCAAAAAAATTTTCATGCTTTATTACATAATAGCAATATAGTCCATTTGTAATTTTATAATGATTTTTTTTTCACTTTTATAGAAACTGGCAATAAGACTAAAACTTAATGGGTTTTTATCCATCGAACTCCAGTGCAGGCATTCAGAAATTTCGCACGGTGTAACTTAATTTATACTTCAGTTTTTTCACTTAAGCTCGTGATTTTGTAAATTTTGAAAGTGTTTCCGGGGTCAAGAAAACAGTGGGTTGTTTACTGAATGGTTTTATTTCATTACTTATTGCTGATCAAACGAAAAGCACCAGAAATCAAATTTCATGGATAATATTCGATTAAATTGCATTTTATTGTAATAAATTGACTTTAATCGGTTAAAATGGATTATAATTTCTAATTTTTTAATTAACTTCATCCATTTTAATCAATTATAATCAAACTTACAATTTTTTTTCAAAGTTATTTCTTTTCTTAGTTAGTGCAGTTGCTACATTTTACGTGTCATAAACTTTTACTTTTCATATAGTATTTGAAGAAAGTTTTAAAAGTTCTCCAGTTTTTCAAAATGACAGTTGAACATTTTATTTAATTATTTTGTACCATCGCCATGGTAAAAAATAACTATCCGCTAATTTTTACTATCTCCATTTGCGCACTGCCCCCCTCGCGTTCACGTAGAGGGGGTTCTCAATGGTTGAACGGGCTGGGGTATTTGAGTTTAAGCTTGGAGTAGCTTACTCATAGAGTAATTTCAGATAAGGTATACCGTCTTCTCGTCACGCTATCTTATTTTCGGCCGGATAGATTCGTGCAACTTCTTAGTCTAAAACCGATCTTAATCTTACTCTTATATCTCCTAATCTCAATACTGGTCTAGTATACTGGTATTTGTGGGTTAGATATCTGGAACTTGTTCGGAAGGAGAACAATTGTCTTCTAACTTGTATTTAAATTGTTCTGGTGCTGAAACTACAAGTAGTTTCAGCATTACAAATATCTGTCAGTGTTAGTTATGGATCATGATTGGTTAGTAAAAATATTTTATAGATGGTTATAAATACTAGTCTTAAACTGGTTCCACCCATCCGGGGCTTAGAGAGTTTTTGATTTTCAGATTGTTTATTGTAGTGAAGGATGGATGGAAAGATTTCTTTGTTTTTCGGAGTTGTTGTCTTTTGAAGCAGTGACTGAGTGAAGGAAGGAGAGATGCATTTGTCTTCATGGAGAGAAGAAGGGCTGTTGTTCGTGTTCCAGAAGGGTGTCACGTTTTATCCTACATCGTCTTGAGTGATCGTGTCAAGATTTCAGATTGATGCAAAGATGTGTCGGTTTCGTTGAGCTAGAGCGAGACTACGTGCAAGATCAAGTTTGCCCTTTCTGTGTGAAGCGCCAATTGACTAAGATCTGTATATGAAGTGAACATCAAGTTGGCCAATTTTCTTCTTCAATGGGTTCCTTTGCTGCGATGTTCGGTCCATACTTCAAATCCTGTGAGGGTTGTGACTACGGCAACAAACCAATAGATTTGCCATTCCAGTGTCGGAATGTTATCGAGTTTTCATTTCCCTTTGCTGCTCGTTCCGTTTGCACTAAGAAATTGCATATTAAACCTATATCTTGTTAGTGAGATCAATTTTAGTTACGATGTTATATTAGTTGTTTTCGCAAAAATGGTTTCTTTGTTTCGATTATTTTAAAAAGTCGCTCAACCTAGAGCAACTCTCGCCAAAAAGATGGTGTGGGTCAGAAGCGTGATTATAGCGCGGTGGATTAGGCCGGCTAGAGAGCATGCTCAGGACGTCCTCCTGGTTGGTGAGGCCAGTGAGGGAGTATAATTTTACCGTCTCTTTGAGTCTCTTTTTGTGTTCAACCTTTCGTTTTTTTTACCGGTTGTTTTTCTCTTTTTTGACTTATCAAAAACCGATTAATTTGTGATGGGTTTTTCTTTTGGCAATTTATTGTTTCAAGTAGTTTTAGTAAACCTTGAAAAAGGGTTTCAAAAGAAAAATTTATCCAATTTTAACGTGGGTTTAATCTGGTCTGAGTACGTACTATAAGAGTACTTTCAGCAGTGTATGTATCAAATTGTGTTCGCGCAGCTGCTGGGTTTGTCTTTTATTGATCAGTCAGAAGTAGGTCAACACCAAGTTTCAGACGATGAGCAGCCGTAAAGCAAAGTTCGAAGCAATTATGATAGTCTTGAATTCTAATGATCATCGAATTATGGTATTCTCGAATTCGAAAAGGCAAGTCAAAATAAGATGGTTCACGGATTGGAGAAAACTTTGCAAGTTTAACAAAAACTTGAATTACGTTTTTCAAAACCGAGCCGCTTCCATAAGTTGCTAAAGTCTCCAAAAACTGCTTGCTTTTTTTCGACAATTTCAAAAAACTTGTCATCTTCTGATCCCAAGCTCATCACATCACAGGTTTCATATCGGAGTTTGCATAAATGTCAATCCGCTCGTCGGAATCTATATTACTACAATCAATCCTTGCTTTAGGTTTTACTGAACTCAAATTAGCGCTGAACCGAACTTCTATAGGTCCTTCTGCAACACGTTCCATAGGTTTTACCAAACTAAAATTAGCGCTGAACCGAACTCTTATATGTCCTTCTGCAACACGTTCCATTATGAGTTTTGGATTTTGATCTTTTTTATCTTGCATAAATTGCAAAACTTCAATCGAAAGATTTTCTTCCCAAGGTTGATTCCTGCCGATCACGTATGGTTCAAGAACACCAAAAAGCAGACTCATTTTTTTGAAGGCTCATGCCCTTGATTTCGTCTCCATCAGCAGCATGCAGATCACCGAGAGGAGCATCAGCAGCGGCTTTTGTAATGGCTAAGTCAGCAGAGTCAGCACTCATAACAGGTAGACCATGGGTCGCTAGTAAATCAATTGATAAGTTTTTTGACGAATGAAAGCCCAAGTGACAATAGTTGCAAACACCTCCATGTCGACCATGAGAGTGAAGAATATGTTTTCTGTAAAATTGAGAGCATTTGAGTCTTGAATGAACACTCATTGCATCAATAAATAATAAGCTTTTTTCCAACAAAATGTTTTTCCCGCTCATGGCGACTTCTACAAGGAAAATACTAAACATGACCACAGGTTGTTTGCTGTAAAAATAAAAATTATCGCCGATATAAGTAACACAAGAACAAAAAATTCAAGCAATTAGGATCGCTGCAACTTTTCTCATCAAGTCAATTGAATGTTTTTTATATAATCAATGAGAAATTGTTAATTTTTGAGAAGAGAGTCAAACCTTGGATTTTCATGTGAAATCGGAAAGATAGCTCGAAATTGATGAATTTTTCAAAACAAATCTTAGGAAATTTTATTCCAAATCTGATCATGCAGGATTTTGAACTATGAAAGTCCTTAAGAAATTGGAGGAAAAAAGAGTTTTGCTGGGGTGTTTTGACAAATTCGGGAATCGGTTAGGGGATAAATAGAGTATTTGATATAAAATCAAACAATTTTTGATCAATTTCATTTTTTCGAGAATAAACAAAGCTTCTTTCCTTGTCAGGTCTAATTCAGTCATAATTTTAAAGCTTTGATACTCAATACTTAGAACAAAAAATAAACTCTTTGATTGAGTAAGTTTCTCTAAGGAGCCCTTTCTTTAGTCAGATAACTCTCTTTTGTACTTTATAAACATCCAAAAAATTGACAAAAAGGTAACAGTCAACATCTATTTCATCAAAAAGAAAATCAGTTGGAATTTTTTTTCTTGTAGTAACTCGAGGAAATTCAAATGTTTTTTGTTAGAAATTTTGCAAATAATGATAATATTCAATCCAAGTTTGTTTCCAAAAAATTGCTGATTGGTTGATAACAAATTTATTGAAAATTCCCTGTTAAGTAAAGCTTGATTCTGATTTGCTGATGATCTCAAAACTGTTGAAATTTCAAGGATAGTATAGCTCGACTTCATTGGTTGAAAGTTCGATGGTTCCTTTCAGAGTGTTTGATGCAAATAAAATGAAATCCAATCTGATTTTTTTCACGGTAACACAATTGGTCAAAAAGTTGATTGATTATGATTACTATTCTTAAAAAAATTTTTTTTGGGGCTAATCAACAAAGTCTCATACCAATACGTCTGGAATATTCGAACTCTCCCATTTGTTCTCAAGTTCTTTCTCTACTAACTAAAATTAAAGAAAAAAAGAGTTGCTTGTCTTTTATGTTGCAGAGAATACACCCACTCACAAGCATCAAGATATTGTAAGCACAGTGGCGTTTTAAAGAGTCCAAATTTTAATTTTCAAACATAGCGCAGCGAAGAACTGAATCTTCATATCAAAAAGAAGAATTCTTCTTGTCAAAATAAATTTCTACATGATGATGGAAAGCACACTCCGCAGTCTCCAGACATATTCAACAAAATTTCAAGTTCAAAACATACAAAAAAAAACATAGGACAAAATACTATAAACAACAATTTTTACTGAGCCTGGAAAACTTAGTAATTTGTACAAAGTTCCAGTAATTAGATAAGTTTTGATGAACGTTTTATCTGTGAATACTTCATTCTGTTAGTTAATATCAAAAACGATTAAAAAAATTAAAAAGAAGGAAAGCTCAATTCTGATTGGTTGAAATCAAACTGGTTAAAATCAACATTTAAAAAGCTTGATTTTCATTGATTTTTCTTTGAATGTAAAAAACACTATCGCAGGTAGGGCTCGGAACTGATTGGTTGACATTAAAACTGTTGAATGTTCTGTGATGAAAAAAGATTGGATTTGATTGGTTCACATTAAAACTGTTGAGTGTTCCATAATAAGTGAAGCTTGATTCTGATTGGTTGCTGTAAAAACTTTTGCAAGATCCATGATAAGTACAGCTCAAATCTGACTGCTTGCTGTCAATACTTTTGGCTAAGCTATTAGTGTTTTCTGTAACATGTGTACAAAAAAGATTCTGATTTTTTGTGCCAATGTTGTATTGCTAATCTATTTTGTGTTCTTGCTGTTTTCAACCAATGAGATTATTTCACCTGAGCTACTCTTCTATTCTCACAGTTAAAATTTATCAGTTTGAAAAAAGATAACATTTACAAAGATGAAATAAATGACAAGCAAAAATTATTTACAAAAATTATTATTCAAAAAGCTGTCGAGAATTCTGGATGTTCTTTATAGAACACAGAGCTATTCGAGACTGGTTTGGTTGCTGTTATGTTGGAGGCATCATTGTTTCAGAGAACCCTACACTTTTTTCTATTGCGATGGGGTTTTCAGCTGATCCTGCTTCCTCCCAAGAAGAGATGAAGTCGTTGACTGGTTGAGCCACATATCTAGAGTCAGGAACCTCAGCGTATTTCATTCCCACATGCTCCGACACTTTCTCCATCATTTGCATTGTTCCATGTTGGTTCTCTGTGATGGCTACTTGCGTTATATGATGTACGTTCAAGTCCCCTCGCAGCACCCCCACCTTTTGTCAGACTTGAATTGGGATGTTCATTTGCGCCAAAACTACTCCAGAGACTCTTTCCCGCACTTGAAATTGTACTAGGTCAAGCAAAATTTCAACCGAGTAAGTTTGCTGCTTTGCACTGAGAAAATCAGTTTGAGCAATAAGTTGAGTAAAAGATACAGAGTAAAAACAAGAATAATGACTAATTTAGAGCTGAGAGAGGAGATACCTGACGGTAGTTAAGTTGAAACTGAATATTTTAGAGCTGACAGAAGAGGTAGTTGACGGTAATCAAGTTGAAAATATAATGATTTTTAGTCAAGACTGAGGGATGCCTTCAACTCAAATGTGTGGGTTTAACCAATCAGAATCAATTTTCCTAGTTTAGTCTGTAGTCGTGGCTAATCAGATTTTAGCTTCCATTCATTCAATTTTTATGTAAAAGTCTTGTCCGAACAGAGATAAAATCCCATTTTTGGAACTTTTTAGAATTAGTTGTTTACAATCACGAAGAAGGTTTTTTTTGATTGTCGTATCCAATAAAAGGACCCTTTTAAGGGCTTAAATCCTCCAATAAGGTAAAACTATCCAAAAAACATCAAAAATAAATGACGTTTGCAGTAAGATAAGAACAAAAATTTAGGCAATTAGGATCGCTGCAACTTTTCTCATCAAATCATTTGAATGTTTTTTATATAATCATTGAGAAGTTGTTAATTTTTGATAAGAGATTCAAATGTAGGATTTTCACGTGAATTCGAGAGGATGGCTCGAACTTGGTGAATTTTTCAAAACCAATCTTAGGAATTTTTATTCCAAATCTGATCATGCAGGATTTTGAACATTGAAAGTCCTTAAGAAATTGGAGGAAAAGAGAGTTTTGCTGGGGTGTTTTGACAAATTTGGGAATCGGTTAGGGGATAAACAGAGTATTTGATATAAAATCACTCAATTTTTGATCATTTTCATTTTTTCGAGAATAAACAAAGCTTCTTTCCTTGTCAGGTCTAATTCAGTCATAATTTTATAGCTTTGATACTCAATACTGAGCTCAAAATAAACTTTTGATTGAGTAAATTTCTCTAAGGAGCCCTTTCTTTAGTCAGATAATTCTCTTTTGTACTTTATAAACGTCCAAAAAATTGACAAAAAGGTAACAGTCAACATCTATTTTATCAAAAAAAAAACAGTTGGAATTTTTTTTTTCTTGTAGTAACTCGAGGAAATTCAAATGTTTTTTATTAGAAATTTTGCAAATAATGATAATATTCAATCCAAGTTTGTTTCCAAAAAATTGCTGATTGGTTGGTAACAAATTTGTTGAAAATTCCCTGTTAAGTAAAGCTTGATTCTGATTTGCTGATGATCTCAAAACTGTTGAAACTTCAAGGATAGTATAGCTCGATTCTCATTGGTTGATACGAAATTTTTTTTAAAATTCTATGGTTCCTTTCAGAGTGGTTGATTTATATTTCAACTATAGCAAATAAAATGAAATTGTTTTTGGGGCTAATCAACAAAGTCTCCTACCGATACTTTTGGGATATTCGAACTCTCCCATTTGTTCTCAAGTTCTCTCTTTTCTAACTAAAATGCCGTCACTGAAAGAAAAAAAGAGGTGCTTGTCTTTTATGTTGCAGAGAGTACACCCACTCACAAGCATCAAGACATTGTAAGCACTGTCTTGTTTTAAAGTGTCCAAAATAGATGGACCTCAGCGTAGTTCATTCCCACATGCTCCGACACTTTCTCCATCATTTGCATTGTTCCATGTTGGTTCTCTGTGATGGCTACTTGCGTTATATGATGTACGTTCAAGTCCCCTCGCAGCACCCCCACCTTTTGTCAGACTTGAATTGGGATGTTCATTTGCGCCAAAACTACTCCAGAGACTCTTTCCCGCACTTGAAATTGTACTAGGTCAAGCAAAATTTCAACCGAGTAAGTTTGCTGCTTTGCACTGAGAAAATCAGTTTGAGCAATAAGTTGAGTAAAAGGTACAGAGTAAAAACAAGAATAATGACTAATTTAGAGCTGAGAGAGGAGATATCTGACGGTAGTTAAGTTGAAACTGAATATTTTAGAGCTGACAGAAGAGGTAGTTGACGGTAATCAAATTGAAAATATAATGATTTTTAGTCAAGACTGAGGGATGCCTTCAACTCAAATGTGTGGGTTTAACCAATCAGAATCGATTTTCCTAGTTTAGTTTGTAGTCGTGGCTAATCAGATTTTAGCTTCCATTCATTCAATTTTTATGTAAAAGTCTTGTCCGAACAGAGACAAAATCCCATTTTTGGAACTTTTTAGAATTAGTTGTTTCCAATCACGAAGAAGGTTTTTTTTGATTGTCGTATCCAATAAAAGGACCCTTTTAAGGGCTTAAATCCTCCAATAAGGTAAAAGTATCCAAAAAAAATCAAAAATCAATGACGTTTGCAGTAAGATAAGAACAAAAATTTAAGCAATTAGGATCGCTGCAACTTTTCTCATCAAGTCATTTGAATGTTTTTTATATAATCATTGAGAAGTTGTTAATTTTTGATAAGAGATTCAAATGTAGGATTTTCACGTGAATTCGGGAGGATGGCTCGAACTTGGTGAATTTTTCAAAACAAATCTTAGGAATTTTTATTCCAAATCTGATCATGCAGGATTTTGAACATTGAAAGTCCATAAGAAATTGGAGGAAAAAAGAGTTTTGCTGGGGTGTTTTGACAAATTCGGGAATCGGTTAGGGGATAAATAGAGTATTTGATATAAAATCACACATTTTTTGATCAATTTCATTTTTTCGAGAATAAACAAAGCTTCTTTCCTTGTCAGGTCTAATTCAGTCATAATTTTAAAGCTTTGATACTCAATACTTAGCTCAAAATAAACTCTTTGATTGAGTAAGTTTCTCTAAGGAGCCCTTTCTTTAGTCAGATAACTCTCTTTTGTACATTATAAACGTCCAAAAAATTGACAAAAAGGTAAAAGTCAACATCTATTTCATCAAAAAGAAAATCAGTTTGAATTTTTTTCTCTTGTAGTAACTCGAGGAAATTCAAATGTTTTTCTTTAGAAATTTTGCACATAATGATAATATTCAATCCAAGTTTGTTTCCAAAAAATTGCTGATTGGTTGATAACAAATTTGTTGAAAATTCCCTGTTAAGTAAAGCGTGATTCTGATTTGCTGATGATCTCAAAACTGTTAAAATTTCAAGGATAGAATAGCTCGATTTCATTGGTTGAAAATTCGATGGTTACTTTCAGAGTGTTTGATTTATATTTCAGCTACAGCAATTAAAATGAAATCCAATCTGATTTTTTTCACGTTAACACAATTGGTCAAAAAGTTGATTGATTTTGATTACTTTTCTTAAATTTTTTTTTGGAGCTAATCAACAAAGTCTCATACCAATACGTCTGGAATATTGGAACTCTCCCACTTGTTCTCAAGTTCTTTCTCTACTAACTAAAATGAAAGAAACAAAGAGTTGCTTGTCTTTTATGTTGCAGAGAATACACCCACTCACAAGCATCAAGACATTATAAGCACAGTCGCGTTATAAAGAGTCCAAATTTTAATTTTCAAACATAGCGCAGCGAAGAACTGAATCTTCATATGAAAAAGAAGAATTCTTCTTGTCAAAATAAAATTCTACATGGTGATGGAAAGCACACTCCGCAGTCTCCAGACATATTCAACAAAATTTTAAGTTTAAACATAAAAAAAAAACATAGGACAAAAAACTATAAGCAACGATTTTTACTGAGCCTGGAAAAACTTAGTAATTTGTTCAAAGTTCCAGTAATTAGATAAGTTTTGATGAAAGTTTTATCTGTGAATACCTCATTCTGTTAGTTAATAGCAAAAACGATAAAAAAAACTTTAAGAAGAAGAAAAGCTCACATCTGATTGGTTGAAATCAAACAGGTTAAAATCAACATTTAAAAAGCTTGATTTTCATTGATTTTTCTTTGAATGTCAAAAAAAAACTCTATTGCAGGTAGGGCTCGGAACTGATTGGTTGACATTAAAACTGTTGAAAGTTCTGTGATGAAAAAAGATTGATTCTGATTGGTTAACATTAAAATTGTTGAGTGTTCCATAATAAGTGAAGCTTGATTCTGATTGGTTGCTGTAAAAGCTGTTGCAAGATCCATGATAAGTACAGCTCAAATCTGACTGCTTGCTGTCAATACTTTTGGCTAAGCTTTTAGTGTTTTCTCTAACATGTGTACAAAAAAATTTCTGATTATGTGTGCCAATGCTGAATAGCTAATTTATTTTGTGTTCTGATTATTTTCAACCAAAAAGATTATTTCACCTGAGCTACTCTTTTATTCTCACAGTTAAAAAATATCAGTTTGAAAAAAGATAACAATTACAAAGATCAAATAAATGACAAGCAAGAATTATTTACAAAAATTATTATTCAAAAAGCTGTCGAGAATTCTGGATGTTCTCTATAGAACACAGAGCTATTCGAGACGGATTTGGTTGCTGTTATGCTGGAGGCGTCATTGTTTCAGAGAGTCCTTCAGTTTTTTCTATTGCGATGGGGTTTTCAGCTGATCCTGCTTCCTCCCAAGAAGAGATGAAGTCGTTGACTGGTTGAGCCACATATCTAGAGTCAGGAACCTCAGCGTAGTTCATTCCCACATGCTCCGACACTTTCTCCATCATTTGCATTGTTCCATGTTGGTTCTCTATGATGGCTACTTGCGTTATCTGATGTACGTTCAAGTCCCCTCGCAGCACCTCCACCTTTTGTCAGACTTGAATTGGGATGTTCATTTGCGCCAAAACTACTCCAGAGACTCTTTCCCGCACTTGAATTTGTACTAGGTCAGGCAAAATTTCCACCGAGTACATAAGTTTGCTGCTTTGCACTGAGGAGATCAGTTTGAGCAACAAGTTGAGTAAAAAAATACAAAGTAGAAACAAGAGTAATGACTAATTTAGAGCTGAGAGAGGAGGTAGTTGACGGTAATTAAGTTGAAAATATAAGGATTTTAGTCAAGACTGAGGGGTGCCTTCAACTCAGATGTGTGGGTTCAACCAATCTGAATCAATTTTCCCAGTTTAGTCTGTAGTCGTGTCCAATCAGATTTTAGCTTCCGTTCATTCAACTTTTATATAAAAATCTTGTCCGAACAGAAATCAAATTCCAATTTGATATAAAATCACACATTTTTTGATCAATTTCATTTTTTCGAGAATAAACAAAGCTTCTTTCCTTGTCAGGTCTAATTCAGTCATAATTTTAAAGCTTTGATACTCAATACTTAGCTCAAAATAAACTCTTTGATTGAGTAAGTTTCTCTAAGGAGCCCTTTCTTTAGTCAGATAACTCTCTTTTGTACATTATAAACGTCCAAAAAATTGACAAAAAGGTAAAAGTCAACATCTATTTCATCAAAAAGAAAATCAGTTGGAATTTTTTTCTCTTGTAGTAACTCGAGGAAATTCAAATGTTTTTCTTTAGAAATTTTGCACATAATGATAATATTCAATCCAAGTTTGTTTCCAAAAAATTGCTGATTGGTTGATAACAAATTTGTTGAAAATTCCCTGTTAAGTAAAGCGTGATTCTGATTTGCTGATGATCTCAAAACTGTTAAAATTTCAAGGATAGAATAGCTCGATTTCATTGGTTGAAAATTCGATGGTTACTTTCAGAGTGTTTGATTTATATTTCAGCTACAGCAATTAAAATGAAATCCAATCTGATTTTTTTCACGTTAACACAATTGGTCAAAAAGTTGATTGATTTTGATTACTAACACAACTGGTCCTTCAGTTTTTTCTATTGCGATGGGGTTTTCAGCTGATCCTGCTTCCTCCCAAGAAGAGATGAAGTCGTTGACTGGTTGAGCCACATATCTAGAGTCAGGAACCTCAGCGTAGTTCATTCCCACATGCTCCGACACTTTCTCCATCATTTGCATTGTTCCATGTTGGTTCTCTATGATGGCTACTTGCGTTATCTGATGTACGTTCAAGTCCCCTCGCAGCACCTCCACCTTTTGTCAGACTTGAATTGGGATGTTCATTTGCGCCAAAACTACTCCAGAGACTCTTTCCCGCACTTGAATTTGTACTAGGTCAGGCAAAATTTCCACCGAGTACATAAGTTTGCTGCTTTGCACCGAGGAGATCAGTTTGAGCAACAAGTTGAGTAAAAAAATACAAAGTAGAAACAAGAGTAATGACTAATTTAGAGCTGAGAGAGGAGGTAGTTGACGGTAATTAAGTTGAAAATATAAGGATTTTTAGTCAAGACTGAGGGGTGCCTTCAACTCAGATGTGTGGGTTCAACCAATCTGAATCAATTTTCCCAGTTTAGTCTGTAGTCGTGTCCAATCAGATTTTAGCTTCCGTTCATTCAACTTTTATATAAAAATCTTGTCCGAACAGAAATAAAATTCCAATTTTGGAAATTTTAAGAAGTAGTTGTTTCCAATCACGAAGAAGATTTATTTTTTTCTGATTGTCGTATCCAATAAAAAGACCCTTTTAAGTGCTTAAATCTTCCAATAAGGAAAACACTATTCACAAAAAAACTCCAAAATTAAATGACCACAGGTTGTTTGCTGTAAAAATATCGCCGATATAAAAATATCGCTGATATAATTAACACAAGAACGAATATTATAGCAAGTATTATCTCTGCAGGTTTTTTTCACCAAGTAAAATGAATACTTTGTAAAAAATAATTTTAGAATATAGTCAAGATCCAATCAATTTTGTCAAGTTTGAAAGGATAGCTCGAATTTGTCGAATTTTTCATAACAAATTTCAAGAAAGTTTATTCAAAACCTGATTATGCAGGATTATGAACTTTGAAAAACTTTTTAAAATTAAAGAAAAAAAACTTTGCTGGGTTTTTTGACAAGTTTGAGAATCGGGTATAGGATAAAAAGTATTTGTTATAAAACCAGACGATTTTTGAGCAATTTCATTTTTTCGAGAATAAACAAAATTTCTTTCCTTATCAGATAGTTCAGCGATAAGTTTAAAGCTTTGATACTCAATACTTAGCTCAAAAGTAAACTCTTTGATTGGGTAAGTTTCTCTAAAGAGACCTTTCTTCAGTCGGAAAACTCTTTTTTTTTGTACCATATAAACGTCTAAAAAAATTGTGAAAAAAAAGATTTTAAATGAACGTCTATTTCATCAGTGAGAAACTTAGTTGGAAATTTTCATTTTTCTTGTAAAGTAAATTGAGGAAATTCAAATTTTTTTGTATAGTTTTTTTTTCAAAAACGATTATATTCGATCCGAAGTTGTGTCTAGAAACTGGTGAGTTCTGATTGGTTGATAACAAAACTGTTGAAAATTCCCTGATAAGTAAGGCTTGGTTCTAATTGTCTTATGATATTGAAAGTGTTGAATTTTCCAGGATAGTAAAGCTCGATTCTCATTGGTTGATATCAAAAAATTTTGAAAAAATGAATGTTTTTTTTTCAGATTGGTTGATTTATATTTCAGCTACACCAAATTAAAAATCAAATCCAGTCTGAATTTTTTCACGTTTAAAACAATTGGTCAAAGTTTTGGCTGTTTTTATTTACTTTTAGTTATTTTTGGGGGCTATTTAACTAAGCCTCCCTCCAAATTTTTTGGGATGTTCGAAGTCTCCCATTTGTTCTCAAATTCTTTTTAGTAACTAAAGAGCCGTCACTGAATAGAAATGAAAGAGTTGCATGTCTTGTATGTGGCAGAGAGTACACGCGATTTCAAGCATCAAGATATCGTAAGCACTGTGGCGTTTCAAATTGTCCAAACTTTTATTTTCATACATATAGCAGCGAATAACTGAATGATCATATCAAAAAGAAGCATTCATCGTGTCAAAATAAATTTCTACATGGTGATGGAAAGCACACTCCGCAGTCTCCAAACACACTCAACGAAAAGTTAGGTTAAAAACATACAAAAATTTTTTGGACGAGTTACTATAAAAAACGATTTTTACTGAGCCTGAAGATCTAATTATCAAACTACTAGAATTTTTTACAGATTAACTTTGATAAAAAATTATCCTAGTAAAAAGTATGAAATAATTTCAACGCATTTCTTATTTGTTCATATATGCTTTTGTTCAAAAGTTTTGATTGATGATAAAAACAACTGGAGCAGTAATCAGATTCAAATTTTTGTTACAACCACATTGGAAAACAATTTAAAATTTTTTATTCTACAGTGAGAGTTGCAATCGTGGCTTGCTTACGGGGCTTTTTTGATTTCAAATTTGCTGTTAAATTACATAATTTGAGCTAATAAATGGATACATTCTCAGAAACAAGATGTAAAAAAAACCCATACCAAAATATTCTATTTTTGAGAAAAGGACACAACCAAAACGAAAAAGAGAAAAACAAGTAATAAAAACGAAACAAAAGGTTGAAATGAAGAGACTCTACACAAAGAGATCATTAAAATATAACCCACTACTGGCCTCACCGACCAGAGGGACGTCCATAATAAAAAAATAATCAAACTAAAATAAAACGCTTTTGCGAAAACAATTAATAACAAAGTATAACTAAAAAAATTAATTAACATCAGGTAATTATATATGTAAACCATAAATGAAGTACGTAAAGGTTTCTTAGAGCCCAAGGAACGAGCAGCAAAGGAGATGACAACCCAACTACACTCCAATTCTGGAATGGCAAATCTATTCAATTTGCTGCCTAAAGTCACTACCCTCAAAGGATTTAAAGTATGGACTCAACACTGTAGCAAAGGAAAACCATTGAACCAGACCAATGGCCATCTCGATGTTGACTGCACGTACCGATCCTAGTCACTTGGCACTTCACACCGAAAAGTCAAACTTAACCCTGCACGTAGTCTCGCTCTAAACTTAACCAAATCGATACACCATTGCATCGATCGGAAGTCTTGACACAATCACCCAAGACCACCACGATCAACGAGACCCATCTCGAAGCACGAACAAAACAATCTTCCTCCGTCTAACACAAACAACCACACTTCTCCTCTCTCCAAGAAGTCAATGCTCGCAACTTCAAATAGAAACTACATCACCCGTCCTTCACTACATTAAACAATTAAAAACTAAAAACTCTCTAAACCACGGATGGGTAGAATCAGTTCTAAACTAGTATTTATAAGCCAATTAAATTATTGATAGATTATCATTATAAAATATTTATAACTAACCAATCGTATTCCATCTCTAATATTGACACTTATTTGTAAGTGCTGAAACTACTTGTAGTTTCAGCACCAGAACAATTTGAATAAAACTTTGAATACAGTTGTTCTCCTTCTGGATAAACTCTAAGAACTATCTCGCATAAACCAGTATACATTAGATCTATTGAGACTAGGAGATATAAGAGTGAGATTAAGATCGCTAATAGACTAAGAAGTTGCACGAATCTATCCGGCCGAAAAAAGGATAGCGTGACGAGCAGACGGTATACCTTATCTGAAATTACTCTATGAGTATAACCAAAAGGTCATAACTCATAATCCCGCTTATATCAATAGTTCCCAGGTATCAAAAGACTTTTTCAAAATATAGGTACTGAATTCAGCTGTTCAAAATGTCAGCTATTTACACGAAGTGAGCAAAACATAAAATAGAGCTTAGAGCGAGAGGTGCCACTGGAAGCAAAAGACAAAGTTCACTACCTTGCAGGACACGCGCTCTAATATGGTTCAAGGCACGCTTGGGACATTAGGAAGGTAACGTACCCTATAAAACAAAAATACATTAAAAAGTAAACAAGAATAGCCCTGTGCAGTACAGTCAACACAGAAAGTTTCGACCACATTCACTAAAAGCTTAGAACTATAGTAAAATATTAATAATTAACTGCAATTTTCAAACAAATGATTAAGAAAACGTTGCAAAAACGTTGCAAAAGATTTAAAAAAAAAACTATTTTATTTTGGACAAGGAAGCGCTAAATTAAGCAGTAAATGCGCCCTGGAGTAAAGTAAAACTAATTTACTCGCCTGGTAGAGTAAAGTAAAACTAATGTTACTCGCCTAGTTAACCTGCTCGAAATTGGACTCTTAAGCAAAACTTCGAATCGATTTCTCCAGACACGGAGTCATAGCAAGCGTTAATTGCAAGAAGTTTTTTGCGCGTTTAACAACCCAAAATGGCCAAATTTTCAATTTTCAAACAAAAAATATAACCAAAAAGATTGCAGGTAAAATATTTTATAAGAATCAGCTCAAGACAACAAGAGCTTTCAAATAATATTAAATATTGCGATTAGAAGTAAGCTAGTGAGTTATGACCGAGGTTTAATTCATAGAGCAATTTCGGATAGGGTACACCGTCTGCTCGTCATGCTATCTTATTTTCGGCCGGATAGATTCGTGCAACTTCTTAGTCTAATACCGATCCTAATCTTACTCTTATATCTACTAGTCTCAGGGTGTTTAACTAGTCTCTGCTAGGCTCAATAGATCTAGAGTATGCTGGCTTATTGCGATTGCCAGAAGGTCTCTTGGAGAGGTAACTAATTTCTAAGTTAAATTCAAATAACTCTGGTGCTGAAACTACAAGTAATTTCAGCACTTACAATTAAGTGGGTTGTTAGTTAGATGGATCATGATTGGTTAAAATTAAATTTTTTATGGTGATAAAATATCCAATTTATAACCAATAATAAAACGTAGTTTAGATCTGGTTCCACCCATCCGGGGTTTACAGAGTTTTGAATCTTTTATCTTCTATCTGTAATGAAGGATGGATGATGGTCGTTGGTATTTGGCGAGCATCATTTCTTGTTTCGTTCTTGGAGAAGAAAGCTCCAGGAAGCTGGAGTCGTCGACAGGAAAATGTTAGTTGTTTGTTCGACGATGGCTGCGACCGCCGGTGAAATCAATCTGATTTCAAAATGGTTTGCTATGATTGTTTGTTCTGCTTGGGTGGAGAACATGATCGAGTATCACTCTTGTCTGGGAATGGCGTGAAGATCGTGTTTGGAGGGAATGCCTCGTAACTCGGATCTGTACGTATACTTGAACATCGAGGTGGTCATTGGTCTGATTCAATGAAGTCCTTTTCTGCGAAGTCAAATCATACTCTAAATCCTTTTTTGAGTCGTGATTGTGAGCGGCATGTTGGTTGTGTTTAGCCATTCTGTAGGTTGAGTGTGATGGGGTCGTCTAGTCTTTGGATGCTCGTCTTTGCGGTTGTTCGCGATCTATGTACTGCATATTATATTTTACATTTTATAAAATTTTGTTTATTCTATTTTTTAGTCATGATTTTGGTTAATTGTTTTCGCAAAAGCGTTTTAGTTTTAGTTCAGTTATTTTTAAAAAATACTCACCATAAGGAGTGTGTCACAAAGCGTGGATGTAGCACGGTGGGTTAGGCCGGCTATAGAGCATGCTCAGGACGTCCTCTCTGGTGGGTTAGGTCAGGAGTGAGAGTATGATTTCATGCTGGTTTTTTAGGGGGTCCTGTTTTGTGCTAACGTTTTTGTTATATTATTTCTAGTTTTTCTTTTGTTACTTTGGTTGTGTCCTTTTCTCAAAAACAATTTGTTTTTTGTTTGGGTTTGTCTTGCGACTTTTTGGTTTTTTATGATTTATTTTTTAGACTTGGTAATAGTCTTCAAAAGAATAAATTATCCAGTTTTAAGCTGGTTTAATCTGGTTTGGGTACCGTAGGTGTTCTTTTCTTAGTCATGCTGTTAGTTTGGTTAGTTTATGGTGTTTAGTTAGCTGCATTGGTTAGTTTGGTTTTTATATAATTCCATTCCAACCGAGGTAAAGGAAAGTTGGAAACTTGTTATCGCTTGTTTGAGTTGTTGTTAGTGCAAATTTAAAACTTAAAATTCGTTATTTTAAACAATTCTTCGTGGGCGAGTTGTGCGATTGTGTATAGAATTCTTGTGCGGGTGAACAGGAGATATATAAAAAGTTAGTACTGCATTTCTTTGTATAAATTTACTACTTTAATTTTAAATTTTACTGCTTTGTGGGGATTGAAAATTCTTAATTGATTATCCTCGTATTGAATTTTACTACATCTAGGGAAATATTTTATAGATGAATTTATTGCTTTCGAATTGAATTTTACTGCATCATTTAGTGCTATAGATTTAATAGAGTTTATTCTGAAAAAAGAGTCTGTATTTTTATTTGTGTTTTCTTTTCTTGTTGTAGGTGATCATGGGTGAAGACTAAAGAAAATGTAAACTAAATATAAAGAATGGTTAGTTTTTATTCTAAATTAGTTAGTCGTAAAATAGTAAATTCATACTTACCTTAGTCGTCGGGGAAAAAGCCGCGAGGGAAAACATCGTGAATAGCGTCTGATGTAGTTAGTAAGTTTGCTAGTATGCGTATGATATTTTGAGTTTGCAGCAGTGGCCAAAGCAATTGAAGTGCTTTTATGGTTTTAAGTTTTTCGGTGCCTACTGCAAAATAATGAGGTGTGTTCTGGATTAGATTGTAAATTTTATGATTGTATTTAGTGTTGTGGATGAATTCTAAAATGGGTACTTCTATAGGTTGAGTATATTCATGCGGGACTGTTAGGGGACGGGCTTCTTCGTCATTGAAACTCTTGGTGAGGGACAAAATATATACATTTGGGTGATCGGGTCGTATTTCTGGAGGATGCATTGAAGGTTAGTATTTTTAATACAATACGAGAAGTTTAGGAAAAATGGTGATGTGTATTTAGAAATAATCAACTGAAATCTGTGGTGGGGTTTTCGCGATGGTGTGTGTAAATAAAATTGATTTTGGATAAATCGATAATAAGTGTAGGGGAGCGTTTGTTTAGTTCGTAACATGATGTCGTGTGAACAGTGCAAATCGCGTTCCTATGGTGAAAGAAAGTGAAAGGTTAGTGAAAATAACTGAAATTTATCATAGAAGCTTTCATATGCTTGTATGTCAACTAGTGCTTTTGGTGTGAGAAAATGAAAGGTTAGTGAAAATGTTTGAAATTTTTCGTGAAACGATTCGTATGCTTGAATAGCTGATAATGCTTCTGAAATAATGTGATCATGCTTTTTATGTAGTATGTTAAGTGTGAATAAGTAGGGTATTTTAATGAAATTTTTTCTGTTAATTGTGGGTTTGCAAACTGATCGTCGTCAAGAAATTGGTCTTGATTAGATCTAATGATGTTATGATCATAAAATTCAATTGAAAAGTCGTTAGCTTGGGTTATTTGAAGATAATTCGTAGTATTTGTGTGGTCTGGGTGGTTTATATATTCTAGGGCGGTTCCGGGTTTGGATGGGAACGGGTGAATTGGGAATTTTCGCTTAAAGGTTCTATAAGCTCGGTTAGTACTAGTGGATGTTTCTGTTGATGTGGATGATTGAGCGAGTGATGGAGTGTTATCTGAAATTGGTGTAGGTGTTGGTGGATTTGATGATGTGATCGTTGATGATAGTTGGTGAATAGTGAGAGTGTGGGGAGATAGTAACTGTTGTTGTAATGTTATAAAATTATCTAATTCATTAGAATTTGAAAATTATCTGGGGAGTTGTTGATAGATCGTTCGTTATGAAATGGGGAGTAGGTTGGGGTTACTTGAGAAGGAGTGTAGGGAGATGAACATTGGTTTTGAGGTTGAATAGGTTGAAACGGGGGTTTTGAGAAGGTTGAGGAGATGGTTTGAGTGTGGATAGAAGAAGATGGTTCGGAGTCTGCAACTTCATCGGGAGTTTCTACATCGGAATTATTAAATTGTGATTTTGTTTGAAAAACTGTGATATCTGAGTTAGTATCAGAATTCATGCCTGATGATGTATTAGTTCGTGGTGAATCAGGTGGCGGGAAAGCAAAAAGTGGAATAATGGATGGGATTTTACAGATTGGCAGGGTGGGAGTTCGATCGGTGGAGTGATCCAATTTGTCTGCTCATCGTGGGCTGAAAAAATGATTATTTTGAGATTGAAAGGTGGTGGTATGGGGCTGTTCTATAATTTGTTCATATGTATCGTCATTTTGGAGGTGTTGTGTTACTATATGTTGAATAGTGCTTTGTACGTGACTTGGTCTTAAGTTTGGGGGGTTTGTGATTGCTAAGTTCCTAAAATTTCGTGAGACTAATGATAATGGATGGTTAAGATGGAGGTTTGGTAAGTGTGGTGCTGTGGGTAATGCATTTGTATTATTGTTTGATTCGTCGTATGTGTTCGGGTTTGTTGATAGTTATGTATTGTATTCTTTGATTTGTGCGTCTAAGAGGATTTTATTTATTGATGATGAAAAAATTCCAAAAAATCCTGCAAATAATATGCGTGCTACCCTTGCTTGTCGGTTTACTTGTGTGTGTATTGCCCATGTGTTATAGATTCTTTTTTAAAATGAGAAAAGGAATCCAATAAAAATAAGCATAGCGTATAAAATAGTCAATCTTTCTAAGATGTAATGTGGCCATCCTAGAAAGGCAAGGATTTCGTTTTTTAAGGTTATAAAACTGAAAATATTTATAGGTGAGATATCTTGTGGTCTATATTTTTCACCGTTTAAATACATGTGATCTTTAATATGTTCAAAATATCCGCTGTAGTCTTGTGTATAAATGTCTTAAAATCCTGCGGTTTCTGCAAGTTTTCTTAAGTTTTGATCTATTGATTGTCGTTGTATGGTGTCCATTTGTGTTAGTAGTTCCTGAAATTGTTGTGTACGAATGTGATGTTGTATATCTAATTTAGAGTAGATTCCTATTGATTGTAGATCATTATTAGGATTTCGAGCAATAGTTCGAATACTTTCAGGTGAAAACTTTTTCAGTGGTTGCATTAATGTTGGGTATGGTGTGAGTAGATAGTATTTTTCTTCGTCGGGATTTAATTGTACGACGTTGTGGCTGTTTTCTGATCCATATGGGACTGCGGTATCCCAAAATTATGTTCGTCTTGAAAGAGTATCAACAAAATGAACTTTATTTTTTAGAATATTGGGATTATTTTGTGACAACGTTTATCCTCACATATAATGGTGATACTTTTTTGGTGCAAATATAAAACCATAATATATTTCTTTCATAGTCAAGGAAGTTTGATCTATTTCCGGAAAATAAATATCCTGCGTAGGGTATTTTTAGAACTGCTAGTGCGAGTGATTGTAGAATCTGAGTTCTTCCTAATTCACATAGTTGATGTAGTGTTTATATTTCTGAAAATGACATTTCTTGAAAAATTCTACTGATTGTGTTGTCTAATTTCATATCTAAGTGGATGTCATAGTGTATTGCGCCAAATTTTTTTTTATTAGTGATAATTCTTGTAATCGTGTACTTTCAGTGTCTCGTGGTTTTTTTTTCCACGAGGGTTTCCTGCATTTTTAAGAAGGCTTACGATGTATGATGTTCCTTCGTTGAGAGGTTGATGTGTTGCATGGGGATTTTATTTTAGTTTTCCAGTGGTCATATCAAAACCTTCGTCGTATTCGACAAGTATTTCGGAATAATGTGTTTTGTGGATTGGATTTTGATATTTACATGCAAATTCTGTTTCATGGTAGATTTGGAAACTTGTTAACTTATTTTCTATATTGTGAGTGTTTCTACATTTAATATTGCGATTTCTTATTTGACTTGGGTTGAAAGTGTCAAATGGGATGGATTCAATTAAACATTTTTCACGGAATTTAATCATTGGAGCGTGGATTTTTGCTACTTCAAATGTTGTACAAGTGTCTTCGGGAAACCAAACAATTGTTGCTTGTGCTCTTGTTGTGGGGTCACAATAGCCTTGGTCATTTTTGCAAGGTAGTCTGATGCCTTGATAAATTATTGTGTTATCTTTTAAATCTCATGTGAGTTGTATTTTTTCGAGTTGTATTTTCCAGTCAAAAAACATTATTTCTTGGTATCCTTTATTTTTTGTATCTGCTTTGCAGTTTGAAGGATTGTTTATTCCAATATGTGGTATCCAGTGTTTGTCTTGGATGTCATAAGTTAGTCGTCCGTGTGCGCCGTTGTATGGATATTTTTCGTCTAATTTAA